>NC_088240.1:103067041-103367041 GCF_036934945.1 Oncorhynchus masou masou | reverse complement strand
TCTGCTGTGGGAACACAGTACTGGACAGCTCCATCTATCTGCTGTGGGAACACAGTACTGGACAACTCCATCTATCTGCTGTGGGAACACAGTACTGGACAACTCCATCTATCTGCTGTGGGAACACAGTACTGGACAACTCCATCTATCTGCTGTGGAACACAGTACTGGACAACTCCATCTATCTGCTGTGGAACACAGTACTGGACAACTCCATCTATCTGCTGTGGAACACAGTACTGGACAACTCCATCTATCTGCTGTGGGAACACAGTACTGGACAACTCCATCTATCTGCTGTTGGAACACAGTACTGGACAACTCCATCTATCTGCTGTGGGAACACAGTACTGGACAACTCCATCTATCTGCTGTGACAACTCCATCTATCTGCTGTGGGAACACAGTACTGGACAACTCCATCTATCTGCTGTGGGAACACAGTACTGGACAACTCCATCTATCTGCTGTGGGAACACAGTACTGGACAACTCCATCTATCTGCTGTGGGAACACAGTACTGGACAACTCCATCTATCTGCTGTGGGAACACAGTACTGGACAACTCCATCTATCTGCTGTGGGAACACAGTACTGGACAACTCCATCTATCTGCTGTGGAACACAGTACTGGACAACTCCATCTATCTGCTGTGGGAACACAGTACTGGACAACTCCATCTATCTGCTGTGGGAACACAGTACTGGACAACTCCATCTATCTGCTGTGGGAACACAGTACTGGACAACTCCATCTATCTGCTGGGAACACAGTACTGGACAACTCCATCTATCTGCTGTGGGAACACAGTGCTGGACAACTCCCATCTATCTGCTGTGGGAACACAGTACTGGACAACTCCATCTATCTGCTGTGGGAACACAGTACTGGACAACTCCATCTATCTGCTGTGGGAACACAGTACTGGACAACTCCATCTATCTGCTGTGGGAACACAGTACTGGACAACTCCATCTCCATCTGCTGTGGGAACACAGTACTGGACAACTCCATCTATCTGCTGTGGGAACACAGTACTGGACAACTCCATCTATCTGCTGTGGGAACACAGTACTGGACAACTCCATCTATCTGCTGTGGGAACACAGTACAGGACAACTCCATCTATCTGCTGTGGGAACACAGTACAGGACAACTCCATCTATCTGCTGTGGGAACACAGTACTGGACAACTCCATCTATCTGCTGTGGGAACACAGTACAGGACAACTCCATCTATCTGCTGTGGGAACACAGTACTGGACAACTCCATCTATCTGCTGTGGGAACACAGTACTGGACAACTCCATCTATCTGCTGTGGGAACACAGTACTGGACAACTCCATCTATCTGCTGTGGAACACAGTACTGGACAACTCCATCTATCTGCTGTGGAACACAGTACTGGACAACTCCATCTATCTGCTGTGGGAACACAGTACTGGACAACTCCATCTATCTGCTGTGGAACACAGTACTGGACAACTCCATCTATCTGCTGTGGGAACACAGTACTGGACAACTCCATCTATCTGCTGTGGGAACACAGTACTGGACAACTCCATCTATCTGCTGTGGGAACACAGTACTGGACAACTCCATCTATCTGCTGTGGGAACACAGTACTGGACAACTCCATCTATCTGCTGTGGGAACACAGTACTGGACAACTCCATCTATCTGCTGTGGGAACACAGTACTGGACAACTCCATCTATCTGCTGTGGGAACACAGTACTGGACAACTCCATCTATCTGCTGTGGGAACACAGTACTGGACAACTCCATCTATCTGCTGTGGGAACACAGTACTGGACAACTCCATCTATCTGCTGTGGGAACACAGTACTGGACAACTCCATCTATCTGCTGTGGGAACACAGTACTGGACAACTCCATCTATCTGCTGTGGGAACACAGTACTGGACAACTCCATCTATCTGCTGTGGGAACACAGTACTGGACAACTCCATCTATCTGCTGTGGGAACACAGTACTGGACAACTCCATCTATCTGCTGTGGGAACACAGTACTGGACAACTCCATCTATCTGCTGTGGGAACACAGTACTGGACAACTCCATCTATCTGCTGTGGGAACACAGTACTGGACAACTCCATCTATCTGCTGTGGGAACACAGTACTGGACAACTCCATCTATCTGCTGTGGGAACACAGTACTGGACAACTCCATCTATCTGCTGTGGGAACACAGTACTCCATCTATCTGCTGTGGGAACACAGTACTGGACAACTCCATCTATCTGCTGTGGGAACACAGTACTGGACAACTCCATCTATCTGCTGTGGGAACACAGTACTGGACAACTCCATCTATCTGCTGTGGGAACACAGTACTGGACAACTCCATCTATCTGCTGTGGGAACACAGTACTGGACAACTCCATCTATCTGCTGTGGAACACAGTACTGGACAACTCCATCTATCTGCTGTGGAACACAGTACTGGACAACTCCATCTATCTGCTGTGGGAACACAGTACTGGACAACTCCCATCTATCTGACAACTCCATCTATCTGTGGGAACACAGTACTGGACAACTCCATCTATCTGCTGTGGGAACACAGTACTGGACAACTCCATCTATCTGCTGTGGGAACACAGTACTGGACAACTCCATCTATCTGCTGTGGGAACACAGTACTGGACAACTCCATCTATCTGCTGTGGGAACACAGTACTGACAACTCCATCTATCTGCTGTGGGAACACAGTACTGGACAACTCCATCTATCTGCTGTGGGAACACAGTACTGGACAACTCCATCTATCTGCTGTGGGAACACAGTACTGGACAACTCCATCTATCTGCTGTGGAACACAGTACTGGACAACTCCATCTATCTGCTGTGGGAACACAGTACTGGACAACTCCATCTATCTGCTGTGGGTACACAGTACTGGACAACTCCATCTATCTGCTGTGGGAACACAGTACTGGACAACTCTATCTATCTGCTGTGGGAACACAGTACTGGACAACTCCATCTATCTGCTGTGGGAACACAGTACAGGACAACTCCATCTATCTGCTGTGGGAACACAGTACTGGGATGGTTGTCAGTAAGAGTGATTTTCAGTGGTCATGGTTTGGTCATTAACAACAAGACAATACCTGTTAGTGTGTGTTTGTGATAATCATGTACTCCTTGTCTTCCAGGCAGCAGTGTTACAGAGTCCAGAATGCCCCTGCATCCCCACACAGCCTACAGTTATTATACAGATATAACACAACCACTATCATCAGGATCAGTTTACAGGGCTTCTTCAACCACACCTTCAGGTTCTAGTAATCAGCTGTTCCTGACATCAAAACAAGTATCTGGTGTGTAATTTGATCAGAATGCTAAACATGAAGGCGTGATATTTAATAGAGGCTGTTTTCTAAGTGCATTGAATGGAAAGTAACATGATACAGTCTACATAGGGGATTCCTCTTTCCCCTGTAACTGTAGGGGATTCCATCCATCATCTAGGCCTCTTTCCCCTGTAACTGTAGGGGATTCCATCCATCATCTAGGCCTCTTTCCCCTGTAACTGTAGGGGATTCCATCCATCATCTAGGTCTCTTTCCCCTGTAACTGTAGGGGATTCCATCCATCATCTAGGCCTCTTTCCCCTGTAACTGTAGGGGATTCCATCCATCATCTAGGCCTCTTTCCCCTGTAACTGTAGGGGATTCCATCCATCATCTAGGTCTCTTTCCCCTGTAACTGTAGGGGATTCCATCCATCATCTAGGCCTCTTTCCACTGTAACTGCAGGGGATTCCATCCATCATCTAGGCCTCTTTCCACTGTAACTGTAGGGGATTCCATCCATCATCTAGGCCTCTTTCCCCTGTAACTGTAGGGGATTCCATCCATCATCTAGGCCTCTTTCCCCTGTAACTGTAGGGGATTCCATCCATCATCTAGGCCTCTTTCCCCTGTAACTGTAGGGGATTCCATCCATCATCTAGGCCTCTTTCCCCTGTAACTGTAGGGGATTCCATCCATCATCTAGGCCTCTTTCCCCTGTAACTGTAGGGGATTCCATCCATCATCTAGGCCTCTTTCCCCTGTAACTGTAGGGGATTCCATGCATCATCTAGGCCTCTTTCCCCTGTAACTGTAGGGGATTCCATCCATCATCTTGGCCTCTTTCCCCTGTAACTGTAGGGGATTCCATCCATCATCTAGGCCTCTTTCCCCTGTAACTGTAGGGGATTCCATCCATCATCTAGGCCTCTTTCCCCTGTAACTGTAGGGGATTCCATCCATCATCTTGGCCTCTTTCCCCTGTAACTGTAGGGGATTCCATCCATCATCTAGGCCTCTTTCCCCTGTAACTGTAGGGGATTCCATCCATCATCTAGGCCTCTTTCCCCTGTAACTGTAGGGGATTCCATCCATCATCTAGGCCTCTTTCCCCTGTAACTCTAGGGGATTCCATCCATCATCTAGGCCTCTTTCCCCTGTAACTCTAGGGGATTTGTGTGAAGTACAGCTGTACTCTGACTCATTGTGTTATAAGTCAGGAAAAACAGACATTTACTCAAACTGTGTTTCCAGACAGAAAATGAGGGGTATAGTAGTGTCTGTCGGATGAGGGTGTGGGCACTGTCGCCAGCCAGGGTGTTCACTACATGAACCATGGCCCCAAAACACACATACAGGCCCCAAAAACACACATACAGGCCCAAAAACACACATACAGGCCCAAAAACACACATACAGGCCCCAAACACACATACAGGCCCAAACACACATACATACAGGCCCAAACACACATACATACAGGCCCAATCACACATACAGGACCAAACACACATACAGGCCCAAAAACAAACATACAGGCCCAAAAACACACATACAGGCCCACACACACATACAGGCCCACACACACATACAGGCCCACACACACATACAGGCCCACACACACATACAGGCCCAAAACAACACATACAGGCACATGCACACATACAGGCCCACACAAACTGTCTGATCAACACACCACAATGTCCTGACTGTCTGACAGGCTGATCAACACACCAATGTCCTGACTGTCTGATCAACACACCACAATGTCCTGACTGTCTGACAGGCTGACCAACACACCACAATGTCCTGACTGTCTGACAGGCTGATCAACACACCACAATGTCCTGACTGTCTGACAGGCTGATCAACACACCACAATGTCCTGACTGTCTGACAGGCTGATCAACACACCACAATGTCCTGACTGTCTGACAGGCTGATCAACACACCACAATGTCCTGACTGTCTGACAGGCTGATCAACACACCACAATGTCCTGACTGTCTGACCAACACACCACAATGTCCTGACTGTCTGACAGGCTGATCAACACACCACAATGTCCTGACTGTCTGACAGGCTGATCAACACACCACAATGTCCTGACTGTCTGACAGGCTGATCAACACACCACAATGTCCTGACTGTCTGACAGGCTGATCAACACACCACAATGTCCTGACTGTCTGACCAACACACCACAATGTCCTGACTGTCTGACAGGCTGATCAACACACCACAATGTCCTGACTGTCTGACAGGCTGATCAACACACCACAATGTCCTGACTGTCTGACAGGCTGATCAACACACCACAATGTCCTGACTGTCTGATCAACACACCAATGTCCTGACTGTCTGACAGGCTGATCAACACACCACAATGTCCTGACTGTCTGACAGGCTGATCAACACACCACAATGTCCTGACTGTCTGACAGGCTGATCAACACACCACAATGTCCTGACTCTCTAACAGGCTGATCAACACACCACAATGTCCTGACTGTCTGACAGGCTGATCAACACACCACAATGTCCTGACTGTCTGACAGGCTGATCAACACACCAATGTCCTGACTGTCTGACAGGCTGATCAACACACCACAATGTCCTGACTGTCTGACAGGCTGATCAACACACCACAATGTCCTGACTGTCTGACAGGCTGATCAACACACCACAATGTCCTGACTGTCTGACAGGCTGATCAACACACCACAATGTCCTGACTGTCTGATCAACACACCACAATGTCCTGACTGTCTGACAGGCTGATCAACACACCACAATGTCCTGACTGTCTGACAGGCTGATCAACACACCACAATGTCCTGACTGTCTGATCAACACACCACAATGTCCTGACTGTCTGATCAACACACCACAATGTCCTGACTGTCTGACAGGCTGATCAACACACCACAATGTCCTGACTGTCTGATCAACACACCACAATGTCCTGACTGTCTGATCAACACACCACAATGTCCTGACTGTCTGACAGGCTGATCAACACACCACAATGTCCTGACTGTCTGACAGGCTGATCAACACACCACAATGTCCTGACTGTCTGACAGGCTGATCAACACACCACAATGTCCTGACTGTCTGATCAACACACCACAATGTCCTGACTGTCTGACAGGCTGATCAACACACCACAATGTCCTGACTGTCTGACAGGCTGATCAACACACCACAATGTCCTGACTGTCTGACAGGCTGATCAACACACCACAATGTCCTGACTGTCTGACAGGCTGATCAACACACCACAATGTCCTGACTGTCTGACAGGCTGATCAACACACCACAATGTCCTGACTGTATGACAGGCTGATCAACACACCACAATGTCCTGACAGGCTGATCAACACACCACAATGTCCTGACTGTCTGACCAACACACCACAATGTCCTGACTGTCTGACAGGCTGATCAACACACCACAATGTCCTGACTGTCTGACAGGCTGATCAACACACCACAATGTCCTGACAGGCTGATCAACACACCACAATGTCCTGACTGTCTGACCAACACACCACAATGTCCTGACTGTCTGACAGGCTGATCAACACACCACAATGTCCTGACTGTCTGACAGGCTGATCAACACACCACAATGTCCTGACAGGCTGATCAACACACCACAATGTCCTGACTGTCTGACAGGCTGATCAACACACCACAATGTCCTGACTGTCTGACAGGCTGATCAACACACCACAATGTCCTGACTGTCTGATCAACACACCACAATGTCCTGACTGTCTGATCAACACACCACAATGTCCTGACTGTCTGATCAACACACCAATGTCCTGACTGTCTGACTGTCTGATCAACACACCAATGTCCTGACTGTCTGACAGGCTGATCAACACACCACAATGTCCTGACTGTCTGATCAACACACCACAATGTCCTGACTGTCTGATCAACACACCACAATGTCCTGACTGTCTGATCAACACACCACAATGTCCTGACTGTCTGACAGGCTGATCAACACACCACAATGTCCTGACTGTCTGACAGGCTGATCAACACACCACAATGTCCTGACTGTCTGATCAACACACCACAATGTCCTGACTGTCTGATCAACACACCACAATGTCCTGACTGTCTGACAGGCTGATCAACACACCACAATGTCCTGACTGTCTGACAGGCTGATCAACACACCACAATGTCCTGACTGTCTGACTGTCTGATCAACACACCACAATGTCCTGACTGTCTGATCAACACACCACAATGTCCTGACTGTCTGATCAACACACCAATGTCCTGACTGTCTGACAGGCTGATCAACACACCACAATGTCCTGACTGTCTGACAGGCTGATCAACACACCACAATGTCCTGACTGTCTGACAGGCTGATCAACACACCACAATGTCCTGACTGTCTGACAGGCTGATCAACACACCACAATGTCCTGACTGTCTGACAGGCTGATCAACACACCACAATGTCCTGACTCTCTGATCAACACACCAATGTCCTGACTGTCTGACAGGCTGATCAACACACCACAATGTCCTGACTGTCTGATCAACACACCACAATGTCCTGACTGTCTGATCAACACACCACAATGTCCTGACTGTCTGACAGGCTGATCAACACACCACAATGTCCTGACTGTCTGACAGGCTGATCAACACACCACAATGTCCTGACTGTCTGACTGTCTGATCAACACACCACAATGTCCTGACTGTCTGATCAACACACCACAATGTCCTGACTGTCTGATCAACACACCAATGTCCTGACTGTCTGACAGGCTGATCAACACACCACAATGTCCTGACTGTCTGACAGGCTGATCAACACACCAATGTCCTGACTGTCTGATCAACACACCACAATGTCCTGACTGTCTGATCAACACACCAATGTCCTGACTGTCTGACTGTCTGATCAACACACCAATGTCCTGACTGTCTGACAGGCTGATCAACACACCACAATGTCCTGACTGTCTGATCAACACACCAATGTCCTGACTGTCTGACAGGCTGATCAACACACCAATGTCCCGACTGTCTGATCAACACACCACAATGTCCTGACTGTCTGACAGGCTGATCAACACACCACAATGTCCTGACTGTCTGACAGGCTGATCAACACACCAATGTCCTGACTGTCTGATCAACACACCACAATGTCCTGACTGTCTGACTGTCTGATCAACACACCACAATGTCCTGACTGTCTGATCAACACACCAATGTCCTGACAGGCTGATCAACACACCACAATGTCCTGACTCTCTGACAGGCTGATCAACACACCAATGTCCTGACTGTCTGACAGGCTGATCAACACACCACAATGTCCTGACTGTCTGACAGGCTGATCAACACACCAATGTCCTGACTGTCTGACAGGCTGATCAACACACCACAATGTCCTGACTGTCTGACAGGCTGATCAACACACCACAATGTCCTGACTGTCTGACAGGCTGATCAACACACCACAATGTCCTGACTGTCTGACAGGCTGATCAACACACCACAATGTCCTGACTGTCTGATCAACACACCACAATGTCCTGACTGTCTGATCAACACACCACAATGTCCTGACAGGCTGATCAACACACCACAATGTCCTGACTGTCTGACAGGCTGATCAACACACCACAATGTCCTGACTGTCTGACAGGCTGATCAACACACCACAATGTCCTGACTGCCTGACAGGCTGATCAACACACCAATGTCCTGACTCTCTGACAGGCTGATCAACACACCACAATGTCCTGACTGTCTGACAGGCTGATCAACACACCAATGTCCTGACTGTCTGACAGGCTGATCAACACACCACAATGTCCTGACAGGCTGATCAACACACCACAATGTCCTGACTGTCTGACAGGCTGATCAACACACCACAATGTCCTGACTGTCTGATCAACACACCACAATGTCCTGACTGTCTAACAGGCTGATCAACACACCACAATGTCCTGACTGTCTGATCAACACACCACAATGTCCTGACTGTCTGATCAACACACCACAATGTCCTGACTGTCTGACAGGCTGATCAACACACCACAATGTCCTGACTGTCTGATCAACACACCACAATGTCCTGACTGTCTGATCAACACACCACAATGTCCTGACTGTCTGACAGGCTGATCAACACACCACAATGTCCTGACTGTCTGACAGGCTGATCAACACACCACAATGTCCTGACAGGCTGATCAACACACCACAATGTCCTGACTGTCTGACAGGCTGATCAACACACCACAATGTCCTGACTGTCTGACAGGCTGATCAACACACCACAATGTCCTGACTGTCTGACAGGCTGATCAACACACCAATGTCCTGACTGTCTGACAGGCTGATCAACACACCACAATGTCCTGACTGTCTGACAGGCTGACCAACACACCACAATGTCCTGACTGTCTGACAGGCTGATCAACACACCACAATGTCCTGACTGTCTGACAGGCTGATCAACACACCACAATGTCCTGACTGTCTGACAGGCTGATCAACACACCACAATGTCCTGACTCTCTGATCAACACACCAATGTCCTGACTGTCTGACAGGCTGATCAACACACCACAATGTCCTGACTGTCTGATCAACACACCACAATGTCCTGACTGTCTGACTGTCTGATCAACACACCACAATGTCCTGACAGGCTGATCAACACACCAATGTCCTGACTGTCTGATCAACACACCACAATGTCCTGACTGTCTGATCAACACACCACAATGTCCTGACAGGCTGATCAACACACCAATGTCCTGACTGTCTGACAGGCTGATCAACACACCAATGTCCTGACTGTATGACAGGTTTGTATGTTTGCATTGTTCACCTCTGACATGCATCCAGCTACTGTATAGGCAAATTAAATCTGTCCTAACTTCCTGTTTTAAACAGCTTGAACTGTGAACAAAGCATCCCATGACTAAACTAAATATGGCCTAACTTCCTGTTTTAAACATCTTCAACTCTGAATGAAGCATCCCATGACTAACCAGTTAACATTGTGTTCTCATTACGATTCCATATTTGCATTCCACACAGGTTTTATTAATGAGATGACAATGAAGGATTCCACTTTTAATGCCACATTTTCATGCCTGCCGCACTTCACGCAGCACAGTCAATAAACACTGGTATCAATGGTTGGCCAGAAACCAGTGCCATAAAGCTGCCATGAAATGTGTTTATCTAGCTGCAGAATAGTATTCAGCTGGGGATATAGTATAATGATGCAAGAACGGTTGGGCTTGTAATTAAGTCAGTCTTCAGATGCTTTTCAAGCCGTTCATTAACACAGAGTAACACCAGGCACTCGGCTCAGTGTGGAGAGAAACCCCCAGCAATATAAATAAAGTTCAGAAATTAAAGTGCATTCACTTTTCAGGAAGCCTGAAGAACTTTGCAGTTTGTCATAATTAGAGATTCTCATTACCCAGGAAGTTACTTCAAATCCTATCTTTGGCCTTCCACTGAAAACAGTAGTGCAGTATACTATCTATTACTAATACTGCTACCGCTACTACTACTACTACTGATACTGCTACTACTACTACTACCATTACTACTACAGATACTGCTACAACTACTGCTGATACCGCTACTGCTAATACTGATACTGCTACTACTACTGATACAACTACTACTGATACTGCTACAACTACTACTGATACTGCTGCAACTACTACTACTGATACTACTGCTACTACTACTACTGATATTGCTGGTGCTACTGATACTACTACTACTACTGATACTGCTGCTACTACTGCTACTACTACTATTACTACTGATATTGCTGGTGCTACTGATACTGCTGCTATTACTACTACCACTAATACTGCTGCTACTACTACTACTACTACTAATACTGCTACTACTACTAATACTGCTACTACTACTAATACTGCTACTACTACTAATACTGCTACTACTACTAATACTGCTACTACTACTAATACTGCTGCTATTACTAATACTGTTACTACTACTAATACTGCTACTACTACTAAAACTGCTACTACTACTAATACTGCTACTACTACTAAAACTGCTACTACTAATACCACTACTACTACTAATACCGCTACCACTACTAATACCGCTACCACCACTAATACCGCGATTACCACTGATACCGCTACTACCACTAATACCGCTACCACCACTAACACCGCACCACCACTAATACCGCTGCTACCACTGATACCGCTACCACTACTAATACCGCTGCTACTACCAATACCGCGACCACCACCGATACCGCTACCACTACCAATACCGCCGCCACCACCAATACCGCCACCACCGATACCGCTACCACCACCAATACCGCCACCACCACCAATACCGTGACCACTACCAACACCGCTACCACCACCGCTACCACCACCACCGCCGCTACCAATACCGCTACCACCACCAATACCGCCACCACTACCAATACCGCCGCCACTACCAATACCGCTACCACCACTACCACCGCTACCACCGATACCGCTACTACCACAGCCACTACTATACCGCCGCGACCACCACCACCGCTACTACTGATACCGCTACCACCACCAATACCGCGACCACTACTAATACCGCTACCACTACTAACACCGCTACTACTACTAATACCGCTGCTACTACTAATACTGCGACTACTACTAATACTGCGACTACTACTGATACTGCTGCTACTAGAGATAATGCTGCTGCTACTACAGATACTGCTGTTGCTGCAACTACTACTACTACATATACTGCTGCTGCTACTAGAGATACTGCTGCTGCTACTAGAGATACTGCTACTAATACTACTACTACTACTACTACCACTAAAACTACTACAACAACTACTGCTGATACTGCTGATAGTACCACTACAACTGCGACTACTACTACAACTACTGCTACTACTGATACTGCTGCTATTACTACTACTACTGATACTGCTACAACAATTACTACTACTGATACTGCTGCTACTACAACTACTGATACTGCTGCTGCTACTACTACTGATACTGCTGCTGCTACTACTACTACTACTACTACTACTACTACTACTACTACTACTACTACTACTACTACTACTACTACTGCTATTGCTGGTGCTACTGCTACTGGTGATCCTGCTGCTATTACTACTACCACTGATACTGCTGTTACTACCACTAATACTGCTACTACAGATACTGCTGTTGCTGCAACTACTACAGATAATGCTGCTGCTACTACTGTTACAGATAATGCTGCTGCTACTACTACTACTACAGACAATGCTGCTGCTACTACTATTACAGATAATGCTGCTGCTACTACTATTACAGATCATGCTCCTGCTACTACTATTACAGATAATGCTGCTGCTACTAGAGATAATGCTGCTGCTACTAGATATACTGTTGCTGCTACTAGAGATAATACTGCTGCTACTACCACGAATACTGCTATTACAGATACTGCTGTTGCTGCAACTACTACTACTACTACATATACTGCTGCTGCTACTAGAGATACTGCTACTGCTACTACATATACTGCTGCTGCTACTAGAGATACTGCTGCTGCTACTAGAGATACTGCTGCTGCTACTAAAGATAATGCTGCTGCTACTAGAGATACTGCTGCTGCTACTAGAGATAATGCTGCTGCTACTACCACGAATACTGCTATTACAGATACTGCTGCTGCTACTAAAGATAATGCTGCTGCTACTAGAGATAATGCTGCTGCTACTAGAGATACTGTTGCTGCTACTAGAGATAATACTGCTGCTACTACCACGAATACTGCTATTACAGATACTGCTGTTGCTGCAACTACTACTACTACATATACTGCTGCTGCTACTAGAGATACTGTTGCTGCTACTAAAGATACTGCTACTACTACTACTACTACTACTACAGATACTGCTGCTGCTACTAGAGATAATGCTGCTGTTACTAGAGATACTGCTGCTGCTACTAGAGATAACGCGGCTGCTACTAAAGATAATGCTGCTGCTACTACTACTACTACTACAGATACTGCTGCTGCTACTAGAGATAATGATGCTGCTACTAGAGATAATGCTGCTGCTACTAGAGATACTGCTGCTGCTACTACTACAGATACTGCTGCTACTAGTGATAATGCTGCTGCTACTAGAGATACTGCTACTAGAGATAATGCTGCTACTACTACTACTACCACTACTACCGCTACCACTAAAACTACTGACACTACTACAAAAACTACTACTGCTGGTACTACTCATACTGCTGCTACAACTGCTACTACTACTGCTACTGATACTGTGCCTACCACTATTACTACTACTACTGATTCTGCTGCTACTAGTACTACCACTGATACTGCTGCTACAACTAGTACTACCACTGATACTGCTACTACTACTACTACTACTGACACTACTACTACTTCCGCTACTACAACTACTGATACTGCTGCTACTACTACTACTACTAGTACTACTACTGATACTGCTACTACTACTACTACTACTAGTACTACTACTGATACTGCTGCTACTACTACTAATAGTACTACTACTGATACTGCTGCTACTACTACTACTACTACTACTACTACTACTGATACTGTTACTACTACAACTACTACTACTGACACTACTACTACTGATACTGCTGCTACTACTACTACTAGTACTACTACTGATACTGCTACTACTACTACTACTACTAGTACTACTACTGATACTGCTGCTACTACTACTAATAGTACTACTACTGATACTGCTGCTACTACTACTACTACTACTACTGATACTGTTACTACTACTACTGCTGCAGCTGCTACTACTGATACTGTTACTACTACTACTGCTGCAGCTGCTACTACTACTGCTGATACTGCTGCTACTGCTGCTACTGCTGCTGCTGATACTACTACTACTACTACTACTGCTACTGCTGCTACTGCTGCTGCTGATACTACTACTGCTGATACTGCTGCTACTACTACTACTACTGCTACTGCTGCTACTGCTGCTGCTGATACTGCTGCTACTACTACTACTACCGCTACTGCTGCTGCTGATACTACTACTGCTGATACTGCTGCTACTACTACTACTACTACTACTGCTACTGCTGCTGCTGATACTACTACTACTACTACTACTGATACTGCTGCTACTGTTACTACTACCGCTACCACTACCGATACTGCTACTACCACTACTACTAATACTACTACTAATACTGCTGGTACTACTGATACTGCAACTACAACTACTACTACTGATACTGTTACTACTACAACTACTACTACTGATACTGTTACTACTACTACTGCTGCAGCTGCTACTGCTACTGATGTTACTAATAATACTACTACTACTGATACTGCTACAAATACTACCACTACTCCTGCTGCTGATACTAATACTACTAATACTACTCAAATCAAATTTTATTTGTCACATACACATGGTTACCAGATGTTAATGCGAGTGTAGCGAAATGCTTATGCTTCTTGTTCCGACAATGCAGTAATAACCAACAAGTAATCTAACTAACAATTCCAAAACTACTGTCTTATACACACAAGTGTAGGGGGATAAAGAATATGTACATAAAGATATATGAATGAGTGATGGTACAGAGCGGCATAGGCAAGATACAGTAGATGGTATCGAGTACAGTATATACATACAGTGCCTTGCGAAAGTATTCGGCCCCCTTGAACTTTGCGACCTTTTGCCACATTTCAGGCTTCAAACATAAAGATATAAAACTGTATTTTTTTGTGAAGAATCAACAACAAGTGGGACACAATCATGAAGTGGAACGACATTTATTGGATATTTCAAACTTTTTTAACAAATCAAAAACTGAAAAATTGGGAGTGCAAAATTATTCAGCCCCCTTAAGTTAATACTTTGTAGCACCACCTTTTGCTGCGATTACAGCTATAAGTCGCTTGGGGTATGTCTCTATCAGTTTTGCACATCGAGAGACTGAAATGTTTTCCCATTCCTCCTTGCAAAACAGCTCGAGCTCAGTGAAGTTGGATGGAGAGCATTTGTGAACAGCAGTTTTCAGTTCTTTCCACAGATTCTCGATTGGATTCAGGTCTGGACTTTGACTTGGCCATTCTAACACCTGGATATGTTTATTTTTGAACCATTCCATTGTAGATTTTGCTTTATGTTTTGGATCATTGTCTTGTTGGAAGACAAATCTCCGTCCCAGTCTCAGGTCTTTTGCAGACTCCATCAGGTTTTCTTCCAGAATGGTCCTGTATTTGGCTCCATCCATCTTCCCATCAATTTTAACCATCTTCCCCGTCCCTGCTGAAGAAAAGCAGGCCCAAACCATGATGCTGCCACCACCATGTTTGACAGTGTGTATGGTGTGTACAGGGTGATGAGCTGTGTTGCTTTCACGCCAAACATAACATTTTGCATTGTTGCCAAAAAGTTCAATTTTGGTTTCATCTGACCAGAGCACCTTCTTCCACATGTTTGGTGTGTCTCCCAGGTGGCTTGTGGCAATCTTTAAACGACACTTTTTATGGATATCTTTAAGAAATGGCTTTCTTCTTGCCACTCTTCCATAAAGGCCAGATTTGTGCAATATACGACTGATTGTTGTCCTATGGACAGAGTCTCCCACCTCAGCTGTAGATCTCTGCAGTTCATCCAGAGTGATCATGGGCCTCTTGGCTGCATCTCTGATCAGTCTTCTCCTTGTATGAGCTGAAAGTTTAGAGGAACGGCCAGGTCTTGGTAGATTTGCAGTGGTCTGATACTCCTTCCATTTCAATATTATCGCTTGCACAGTGCTCCTTGGGATGTTTAAAGCTTGGGAAATATTTTTGTATCCAAATCCGGCTTTAAACTTCTTCACAACAGTATCTCGGACCTGCCTGGTGTGTTCCTTGTTCTTCATGATGCTCTCTGTGCTTTTAACGGACCTCTGAGACTATCACAGTGCAGGTGCATTCATTCGGAGACTTGATTACACACAGGTGGATTGTATTTATCATCATTAGTCATTTAGGTCAACATTGGATCATTCAGAGATCCTCACTGAACTTCTGGAGAGAGTTTGCTGCACTGAAAGTAAAGGGGCTGAATAATTTTGCACGCCCAATTTTTCAGTTTTTGAGTTGTTAAAAAAGTTTGAAATATCCAAAAATTGTCGTTCCACTTCATGATTGTGTCCCACTTGTTGTTGATTCTTCACAAAAAAATACAGTTTTATATCTTTATGTTTGAAGCCTGAAATGTGGCAAAAGGTCGCAAAGTTCAAGGGGGCCGAATACTTTCGCAAGGCACTGTACGTATACATATGAGATGAATAATGTAGGGTATGTAAACATTATATTAGGTAGCATTGTTTAAAGTGGCTAGTGATATATTTTACATCATTTCCCATTAATTCACATTATTAAAGTGGCTGGAGTTGAGTCAGTGTGTTGGCAGCAGCCACTCAATGTTAGTGGTGGCTGTTTAACAGTCTGATGGCCTTGAGATTGAAAAACAACTTCTGTCTCTCTTTTTCAGTTGGTGAGGGAAATAAAAGTCTCCAACTTCAGTGATTTTTGCAGTTTGTTCCAGTCACTGGCAGCAGAGAACTGTAAGAAAGGCAGCCAAATTAGGTGTTGGCTTTGGGGATGATCAGTGAAATATACCTGCTGGAACGTGTGCTACGGGTGGGTGTTGCCATCGTGACCAGTGAACTGAGATAAGGCGGAGCTTTACCTAGCATAGACTTATAGATGACCTGGAGCCAGTGGGGCTGGCGACGAATATGTAGCGAAGGCCAGCCGACTACAGCACACAGGTCGCAGTGGTGGGTGGTATAAGGTGATTTGGTAACAAAACTGATGGCACTGTGATAGACTGCATCCAGTTTGCTCAGTTGAGTGTTGGAAGCTATTTGTTAGAAGACAACACCAAAGTCGAGGATCGGTAGGATAGTCAGTTTTACTAGGGTAAGTTTGGCGGCGTGAGTGAAGGAGGCTTTGTTGCAGAATAGAAAGCCGACTCTAGATTTGATTTTGAATTGGAGATGTTTAATATGAGTCTGAAAGGAGAGTTTACAGTCTAGCCAGACACCTAGGTACTTATAGGTGTCCACATATTCAAGGTCGGAACCATCCAGGGTGGTGATACTAGTCAGGCGTGCGGGTGCAGGCAGCGAACGGTTGAAAAGCATGCATTTGGTTTTACTAGCGTTTAAGAGCAGTTGGAGGCCACGGAAGGAGTGTTGTATGGCATTGAAGCTCGTTTGGAGGTTAGATACATACATATAGTTGTCCACATATTCTAGGTCGGAACCGTCCAGGGTGGTGATGCTAGTCGGGCGGGTGGGTGCGGGCAACGAATGGTTGAAAAGCATGCATTTGGTTTTACTAGTGTAGTGGAGGTTAGTTAGCACAGTGTCCAAGGAAGGGCCAGAAGTATACAGAATGGTGTAGTCTGTGTAGAGGTGGACCAGGGAATCGCCCACAGCAAGAGCGACAGCATTGATATATACAGAGAAAAGAGTCGGCCCGAGAATTGATCCCTATCGTACCCCCATAGAGACTGCCAGAGGACCGGACAGCATGCCCTCCGATTATGACAGCCTGCCGATAACAATATGGTGATTGACAGAGTCGAAAGCCTTGGCCAGGTCGATGAAGATGGCTGCACAGTACTGTCTTTTATCGATGGCGGTTATGATATCGTTTAGTACCTTGAGTGTGGCTGAGGTGCACCCGTGACCGGCTCGGAAACTAGATTGCACAGCGGAGAAGGTACGGTGGGATTCGAGATGGTCGGTGACCTGTTTGTTGACTTGGCTTTCGAAGACCTTAGATAGGCAGGGCTGGATGGATATAGGTCTGCTACTACTATTGCTACTACTGATATTACTGCTGCGAATAGTGCTGATACTACTGCTGCTACTACTACTACTACTGATACTACTGCTGCTACTACTACTACTGATACTACTACTGCTGATACTACTACTACTACTACTACTACTGACAACGCTACTTCTGATTCTGCTGCTACTACTACTACTACTACTACTACTACTGACACCACTACTACTGATACTGCTGCTACTACTTCTGATGCTGCTACTACTACTGATACTGCTGCTACTACTACTACTGATGATACTGCTACGAATAGTGCTGATACTACTGCTGCTACTACTACTATTGATATTGCTGCTACTACTACTACTGATACTATTACTACTGATACTGCTACTTCTGATACAGTTGCTACTAAAACTACTGATTCTGCTGCTACTACTACTACTGCTACTACTGCTACTACTACTACTGATGATACTGCTACTGCTGCTACTACTACTACTGCTACTACTACTGCTACTACTACTGATGATACTGCTACTTCTGATATTGCTGCTGCTACTACTACTACTATTGAGGCGGCAGGGTAGCCTAGTGGTTAGAGTGTTGGACTAGTAACCGAAAGGTTACAAGTTCAAATCCCCGAGCTGACAAGGTACAAATCTGTCGTTCTGCCCCTGAACAGGCAGTTAACCCACTGTTCCTAGGCCGTCATTGAAAATAAGAATTTGTTCTTAACTGAATTGCCTGGTAAAATAAAGGTAAAATAATAAAATAAAATATTACTGCTACTACTAGTACTACTACTTCTGATACTGATACTGCTACTACTGATACTGATGCTGCTACTACTGATACTGCTACTACTACTGCTGCTACTACTACTAATGCTGCGTCAACCACTACTACCGCTGCTGCTGCTACTACTACTGATACTACTACTACTGATACTGCTACATCTCTGTTAATCTATAGATCCTTCATATGTCTGTAGTGTGTACTCTCTAACATGTCTGTTTCTATAGAACCTTCATATGTTCATAATGTGTACTCTCTAACATGTCTGTTTCTATAGAACCTTCATGTGTCCATAGTGTGTACTCTCTAACATGTCTGTTTCTATAGATCCTTCATATGTACATAGTGTGTACTCTCTAACATGTCTGTTAATCTATAGATCCTTCATATGTAGATAGCGTGTACTCTCTAACATGTCTCTAACACTACAACTACATCACCTTGTATAAAAACTTGTATGTTTGCATTTATAAGCACAGAATCATCTCTCCTTGGCAAATCCCCCTCCTCATCCATCCTACTCATCCTTCAGGACCTGAAGGAAGGATATGCATATTCTTAAAACCATTTGAAAAGAAACATTTGGAAGTTTTTGGAAATATGAAATTATTTTAGGAGAATATAACACATTAGATCTGGTAACAGATAATACAATCAAAAAAACGTCTGTTTTTAATTATTTATTTTCCTCCATCTTGGAAATGCAAGAAAAAGGCCATACATTGAGATAGGATCATATGTGCAATTCAGATGTTGTCCACAAGAGGGCAGCAGTGTGTTTGCAAAGTGTCTGACTGATACAGTGAAGAATTACATCACTACACAATATTTTGAATCAAGTCTGCCAGGACGTTGCCCAAATGTGCAGAATTGGTCAAATTACATGTGGAAATACATAACTATAGAGAACACATACAAATTATATGGCAATAAAAAATGTAAGTTTCCACACTCCCAGGAATGTCTAAGTGCTGGCATTTTTCTTCTTGCATTTTGAACATTTTTCAATTTCTCTTGAGTCTTAGCTCACATTAAAATGCCTCCAAATTATAGAAGGAGCCTCTAGCCACCATTGTGCTCTTGCCAACAAGCTGCATTTGGCAATATATCCACAGTAAAAGGTGAGTTTTCCAAAAGCTTGGCAATGTAGTGAAATGAAACACAACATTATTATAATTGTGACAGTGAGGCAGAACCTTGGTCTGTAATTCTCTATCTAAACACCCTCCAGTGGTCTGTAATGCCCTATATAAAGACCCTCCAGTGGTCTGTAATGCCCTATATAAAGACCCTCCAGTGGTCTGTAATGCTCTATATAAAGACCCTCAAGTGGTCTGTAATGTCCTATATAAAGACCCTCCAGTGGTCTGTAATGCTCTATATAAAGACCATCAAGTGGTCTATAATGCTCTATATAAAGACACCCCAGTATTCTATAATGCTCTATATAAAGACCCTCCAGTGGTCTGTAATGTCCTATATAAAGACCCTCCAGTGGTCTGTAATGCCCTATATAAAGACCCTCCAGTGGTCTGTAATGCTCTATATAAAGACCATCCAGTGGTCTGTAATGCTCTATATAAAGACCCTCCAGTGGTCTGTAAGTCCCTATATAAAGACACTCCAGTGGTCTGTAATGCCCTATATAAAGACCATCCAGTGGTCTGTAATGCTCTATATAAAGACCCTCCAGTGGTCTGTAATGCCCTATATAAAGACCCTCCAGTATTCTGTAATGTCCTATATAAAGACCCTCCAGTGGTCTGTAATGCCCTATATAAAGACCCTCCAGTGGTCTGTAATGTCCTATATAAAGACCATCCAGTGGTCTGTAATGCTCTATATAAAGACCCTCCAGTGGTCTGTAATGCCCTATATAAAGACCCTCCAGTATTCTGTAATGCTCTATATAAAGACCCTCCAGTGGTGTGTAATGTCCTATATAAAGACCATCCAGTGGTCTGTAATGTCCTATATAAAGACCATCCAGTGGTCTGTAATGCTCTATATAAAGACCCTCCAGTGGTCTGTAATGCCCTATATAAAGACCCTCCAGTATTCTGTAATGCTCTATATAAAGACACTCCATTGGTCTGTAATGCTCTATATAAATACCATCCAGTGGTCTGTAAGTCCCTATATAAAGACACTCCAGTGGTCTGTAATGCCCTATATAAAGACCCTCCAGTGGTCTGTAATGCTCTATATAAAGACCCTCCAGTGGTCTGTAATGCTCTATATAAAGACCCTCCAGTGGTCTGTAATGCTCTATATAAAGACCCTCCAGTGGTCTGTAATGCTCTATATAAAGACCCTCCAGTGGTCTGTAATGCTCTATATAAAGACCCTCCAGTGGTCTGTAATGCTCTATATAAAGACCCTCCAGTGGTCTGTAATGCTCTATATAAAGACCCTCCAGTGGTCTGTAATGTCCTATATAAAGACCCTCCAGTGGTCTGTAATGTCCTATATAAAGACCCTCCAGTGGTCTGTAATGTCCTATATAAAGACCCTCCAGTGGTCTGTAATGCTCTATATAAAGACCCTCCAGTGGACTGTAATGCTCTATATAAAGACACTCAAGTCTTCACCAGCTCACTTGGAGAAAACAATCTGTTGTGTTTCCAGCTCACTAGGATAAACAGTCTGATGTGTTTCCATCTCACTAGGATAAACAATCTGATGTGTTTCCATCTCACTAGGATAAACAATCTGATGTGTTTCCAGCTCACTGGGATAAACAATCTGTTGTGTTTCCAGCTCACTAGGATAAACAGTCTGATGTGTTTCCATCTCACTGGGATAAACAATCTGTTGTGTTTCCAGCTCATGCGTTTCCAGCTCACTAGGATAAACAATCTGTTGTGTTTCCATCTCACTGGGATAAACAATCTGATGTGTTTCCAGCTCACTAGGATAAACAATCTGTTGTGTTTCCAGCTCACTAGGATAAACAGTCTGATGTGTTTCCATCTCACTAGGATAAACAATCTGATGTGTTTCCATCTCACTAGGATAAACAATCTGATGTGTTTCCAGCTCACTGGGATAAACAATCTGTTGTGTTTCCAGCTCACTAGGATAAACAGTCTGATGTGTTTCCATCTCACTAGGATAAACAATCTGATGTGTTTCCATCTCACTAGGATAAACAATCTGATGTGTTTCCAGCTCACTAGGATAAACAGTCTGATGTGTTTCCATCTCACTAGGATAAACAATCTGATGTGTTTCCATCTCACTAGGATAAACAATCTGATGTGTTTCCAGCTCACTGGGATAAACAATCTGTTGTGTTTCCAGCTCACTAGGATAAACAGTCTGATGTGTTTCCATCTCACTAGGATAAACAATCTGATGTGTTTCCATCTCACTAGGATAAACAATCTGATGTGTTTCCAGCTCACTAGGATAAACAATCTGATGTGTTTCCAGCTCACTGGGATAAACAGTCTGATGTGTTTCCATCTCACTAGGATAAACAATCTGATGTGTTTCCAGCTCACTAGGATAAACAATCTGATGTGTTTCCAGCTCACTAGGATAAACAATCTGATGTGTTTCCAGCTCACTAGGATAAACAATCTGATGTGTTTCCATCTCACTAGGAGAAAACAATCTGATGTGTTTCCATCTCACTAGGAGAAAACAATCTGTTGTGTTTCCAGCTCATGCGTTTCCAGCTCACTAGGATAAACAGTCTGATGTGTTTCCATCTCACTAGGAGAAAACAATCTGATGTGTTTCCATCTCACTAGGAGAAAACAATCTGATGTGTTTCCAGCTCATGCGTTTCCAGCTCACTAGGATAAACAGTCTGATGTGTTTCCATCTCATGTGTTTCCAGCTCACTGGGATAAACAATCTGATGTGTTTCCATCTCACTAGGAGAAAACAATCTGATGTGTTTCCATCTCACTAGGAGAAAACAATCTGTTGTGTTTCCATCTCATGTGTTTCCAGCTCACTGGGATAAACAGTCTGATGTGTTTCCATCTCATGTGTTTCCAGCTCACTAGGATAAACAATCTGATGTGTTTCCAGCTCACTGGGATAAACAGTCTGATGTGTTTCCAGCTCACTGGGATAAACAATCTGATGTGTTTCCAGCTCACTGGGATAAACAATCTGATGTGTTTCCAGCTCACTAGGATAAACAATCTGATGTGTTTCCAGCTCACTGGGATAAACAGTCTGATGTGTTTCCAGCTCACTAGGATAAACAATCTGATGTGTTTCCAGCTCACTAGGATAAACAATCTGATGTGTTTCCAGCTCACTGGGATAAACAATCTGATGTGTTTCCAGCTCACTAGGATAAACAGTCTGATGTGTTTCCAGCTCACTAGGATAAACAATCTGATGTGTTTCCATCTCACTAGGAGAAAACAATCTGATGTGTTTCCATCTCACTGGGATAAACAGTCTGATGTGTTTCCAGCTCACTAGGATAAACAATCTGATGTGTTTCCAGCTCACTAGGATAAACAATCTGATGTGTTTCCAGCTCACTAGGATAAACAATCTGATGTGTTTCCATCTCACTAGGAGAAAACAATCTGATGTGTTTCCAGCTCACTAGGATAAACAGTCTGACGTGTTTCCAGCTCACTGGGATAAACAATCTGTTGTGTTTCCAGCTCACTAGGAGAAAAACAATGCATATTAACAAGCATTTTATGAAGTGCTGTAAAAACAGGTTGTAATAAAGCAAAGCGCTGGTCCTGGGCAGATGCATGTCACTGATCTAAATCACACAGAGAACCTGGCAGCCTTTCCTTGACAAAACACTCCCCTTATTTACACGCTTCACAGTAACCTAATAACCCGACGCAAATGTGGAAAAGAGGAATAAGGGGGGAAATAATTAGCATATTAATCTTTTTCATTGCATCATCTCTCAGGTCCAGGAGACTGCGCTGTCATTGAAATCTAAATGCTTCTCTTGCATTAGACTTCCTTCTGGATGGGTCAATTGTTCCATAATAAAAGGAGAGAAGGTGTACTTCATGCAGGAGATTTATGTTTGCCATTTGTTCATATTCATGTGCTATTGAATAGCCTCAATTCACATGGTGATGGCAGCTCATATCAGCTGCTCTGCAGGCCCACAGATCACTTACCGCCAGCAATGAATTTCATTTGCAGGACAAAAAACTGAGGAGAAATTAGCTCCAACAGTTTATTGATTTTTGTTGAAGAGAAGCCTGTATAACAGCTCTATTGCCCTCATAATGATTAGTGACAAAAGTTTAATTAAGCAATTATAAAGCCAATAGTAGAGCTGTCTGGTTTGCTTAGCTTGAGCCTGTTTAGGACTTATCACATCACAGCAGCTGGAATGTGCTTGAAGAGATTAATGCTGCCCGAACACAGATGCCCACTTTAATACTGCTCCGTGATGCCGTCTCAATGAAGTTCACAACACAACGCTTCCCTTTATCAAATTACAAGTCTGCTTTTCATGAATATGGAGAAAGAGAAAAAATTCCCTCTATGGCTTCAAGGTGTAATTATAAAGACATACAACAGAAGGACAGACAATAGTGTTTTAGTAATCTGGCTGTATGAAATATGCATGCTATTGTGGTGGTGGATAAAGAGAGGAGGTTCTAAGAGGATTCCCATCTACAGCGACGCAGACAATTGGTGGATATTTCTGAACGTTGTTTTATTTGATTCCTCTTGTCTTTTCTGTTTGTTTTTCTTCCTTTCTCTGAAATTGATTAGATTATCGTCCTCTCGCATGCTTCCATAAATATGCACGAGGTTGTGGGTCCAAACTTTGTACTAAAGTCGCTTTAATATGTCTTGCATGTGATCTATATGACTGAAGATAGATCATTGTTTTCAGGAAAATACCATTTTATTCTAAATTAATATTCGTCTACCTGTCTGCCAGCGCTAAACAGGTTAGGTATACATGAATATTCTGAATTCATATTCTGAGTTAATATTCTGAGTTAATAAACAATGAAATAAATTTAGTGAAATATACACACATTAAATATTCCAGAAATATATACTAAATTCCAAGGTTAAACACATGGTACGATACTGTTTGGGGTCTACTGTGTAATATACTATATTCCAAGGTTAAACACATGCTACGATACTTTTCTACAGCCCAGTGTATTATATAGAACATATAGTATATTAAAGGTATGTTTGGATTCTACTCTACAGTGCATTAGAAAATAGATTATAACTAAAACCCACTCAAAGAGAATGTTTGGGTTAAATTATGCAATCCGTTGTATTCTGGGAGGTAATTAGGAAGTAAAACCTGTTGAGGACCATGATCACATTAGTTGTTTTAATTGGTTGTAAATCAGGTAGTGTCACTATTGACATGACTCCTCCAGTCGGAGGAAAGCCTTTCAAGCTGGGGGCTCTAGAAGAGGACAGTTAACACAGGGACAGACATACATGTAGGGAGTGAAGGCTTTACTGACGCTAAATGTCCTCAGTCAGTCCTCATGAAGTGAAGGATTTACTGAAGCTAAATGTCCTCAGTCAGTCTTAATGAAGTGAAGGAGTTACTGAAGCTAAATGTCCTCAGTCAGTCCTCATGAAGTGAAGGATTTACTGAAGCTAAATGTCCTCAGTCAGTCCTCATGAAGTGAAGGCTTTACTGAAGCTAAATGTCCTCAGTCAGTCCTCATGGAGTGAAGGATTTACTGAAGCTAAATGTCCTCAGTCAGTCCTCATGAAGTGAAGGATTTACTGAAGCTAAATGTCCTTAGTCAGTCCTCATGTAGTGAAGGATTTACTGTAGCTAAATGTCCTCAGTCAGTCCTCGTGTAGTGAAGGATTTACTGAAGCTAAATGTCCTCAGTCAGTCCTCATGAAGTGAAGGATTTACTGAAGCTAAATGTCCTCAGTCAGTCCTCATGTAGTGAAGGAGTTACTGAAGCTAAATGTCCTCAGTCAGTCCTCATGGAGTGAAGGAGTTACTGAAGCTAAATGTCCTCAGTCAGTCCTCATGGAGTGAAGGATTTACTGAAGCTAAATGTCCTCAGTCAGTCCTCATGGAGTGAAGGATTTACTGAAGCTAAATGTCCTCAGTCAGTCCTCATGGAGTGAAGGATTTACTGAAGCTAAATGTCCTCAGTCAGTCCTCATGAAGTGAAGGATTTACTGAAGCTAAATGTCTTCAGTCAGTCCTCATGAAGTGAAGGATTTACTGAAGCTAAATGTCCTGTCAGTCCTCATGGAGTGAAGGATTTACTGAAGCTAAATGTCCTCAGTCAGTCCTCATGGAGTGAAGGCTTTACTGAAGCTAAATGTCCTCAGTCAGTCCTCATGGAGTGAAGGATTTACTGAAGCTAAATGTCCTCAGTCAGTCCTCATGGAGTGAAGGATTTACTGAAGCTAAATGTCCTCAGTCAGTCCTCATGGAGTGAAGGATTTACTGAAGCTAAATGTCCTCAGTCAGTCCTCATGAAGTGAAGGATTTACTGAAGCTAAATGTCTTCAGTCAGTCCTCATGAAGTGAAGGATTTACTGAAGCTAAATGTCCTGTCAGTCCTCATGGAGTGAAGGCTTTACTGAAGCTAAATGTCCTCAGTCAGTCCTCATGGAGTGAAGGATTTACTGAAGCTAAATGTCTTCAGTCAGTCCAAATGAAGTGAAGGATTTACTGAAGCTAAATGTCCTCAGTCAGTCCTCATGAAGTGAAGGATTTACTGAAGCTAAATGTCCTCAGTCAGTCCTCATGAAGTGAAGGATTTACTGAAGCTAAATGTCCTGTCAGTCCTCATGGAGTGAAGGATTTCCTGAAGCTAAATGTCCTAAATTTCCTGAAGTTATACATACACAGTCAGACCTCATGAAGCCGAGGCGTTCCTGAAGTTGTACATACATACATATATATTATATATTTTTCTCCCCAATTTAGTGATATCCACTTAGTAGTTACAGTTTTGGCCGATTGCTGCAACTCCCGTACGGACTCGGGAGAGGCGAAGGTCGAGAGCCATGCGTCCTCCGAAACACTACCTTGCCAAGCTGGGCAGCTTCTGGGCACGCTGCTCGCTTAACCCGGAAGCCATTCGCACCAATGTGTCGAAGGAAACAACGTACAACTTGCGACACGAGTCAACAGGCATACGCAAAGCCCACCAAAAGGAGTCGCTACAGCACGACAAGCACTTCCCGCCCGGCCAAACCCCTCCCCTAATCCGGACAATGCTGGGCCAATTGTGCGCAGCAACATGGGTCTCCCAGTACTAACATCCACACAACATTGGGCTGCTGTCACAGTACTAATGTAAACACAACGTTGGGCTGCTGTCACAGAACTAACATCAACACAACGTTGGGCTGCTGTCACAGTACTAATGTTAACACAACGTTGGACTGCTGTCACAGTACTAATGTAAACACAACATTGTACTGCTGTCACAGTACTAATGTAAACACAACGTTGGGCTGCTGTCACAGTACTAACATCCACACAACGTTGGGCTGCTGTCACAGAACTAACATCAACACAACGTTGGGCTGCTGTCACAGAACTAACATCAACACAACGTTGGGCTGCTGTCACAGTACTAACATCAACACAACGTTGGGCTGCTGTCACAGTACTAATGTTATCACAACGTTGGGCTGCTGTCACAGAACTAACATCAACACAACGTTGGGCTGCTGTCACAGTACTAATGTTAACACAACGTTGGAATGCTGTCACAGTACTAATGTTAACACAACGTTGGAATGCTGTCACAGTACTAATGTAAACACAACGTTGGGCTGCTGTCACAGTACTAACATCCACACAACGTTGGGCTGTTGTCACAGTACTAATGTTAACACAACGTTGGGCTGCTGTCACAGTACTAATGTTAACACAACGTTGGGCTGCTGTCACAGTACTAACATCAACACAACATTGGGCTGCTGTCACAGTACTAATGTTAACAACGTTGGGCTGCTGTCACAGTACTAATGTTAACACAACGTTGGGCTGCTGTCACAGTACTAACATCCACACAACGTTGGGCTGCTGTCACAGTACTAATGTTAACACAACGTTCGGCTGCTATCACAGGACTAACATCCACACAACGTTGGGCTGCTGTCACAGTACTAACATCAACACAACGTTGGGCTGCTGTCACAGGACTAACATCCACACAACGTTAGGCTGCTGTCACAGTACTAACATCCACACAACGTTGGGCTGCTGTCACAGTACTAACATCCACACAACGTTGGGCTGCTGTCACAGTACTAACATCCACACAACGTTAGGCTGCTGTCACAGTACTAACATCCACACAACGTTGGGCTGCTGTCACAGTACTAACATCCACACAACGTTGGGCTGCTGTCACAGTACTAACATCCACACAACGTTGGGCTGCTGTCACAGTACTAACATCCACACAACGTTGGGCTGCTGTCACAGTACTAACATCCACACAACGTTGGGCTGCTGTCACAGTACTAACATCCACGCAACGTTGGGCTGCTGTCACAGTACTAATCCTGTTAAAATACACAACTATCCAGAATGTATTTATATCTATGGAAATAAAACTATTATAATTCAGGAATCTTAGAGGCTCTGGGAAATGTTTACACAGTCTATGATTTTGCAGATCTTTGCTCTACATATTGAAGTGCAGATTAATTTAATATCATAGAATATGTCTTCTTGAATCCTCACCAAACTGAGCCTTTAAATGCATTTACATGGGATCCCAATCCAGAACTGTCATCCTAACAGATAATGCTTGAGCACCATGAGACGTTCTGAGACCTGTTCTAAATATGTCTTGTGCTGTTTGTGGATATTGGGTTATTTAGTAAACAGACTTCTACCATGAATAATCCTGTGTCTTTACGGAGGTCCAAACCACCCGTAGAGCCACTAGAAGAAGACTGATCATCTCAAGACACAAATATTTCACTGGTTTGGATGAAACACAGTGTTCACATTTATGTTCAACAAGAAAAAACGTTCTAATGTAAACTTGTCACCGGAGCCTAAAATTACCCCATTTCATCAATGATCATGAATGGTAGAAATCAAATCAAATAAACGGTTATTGGTCACATACACATGTTTAGCAGATGTTATCACGAGGGCAGCGAAAACGCTTGTGTTTCGAGCTCCAACAGTACAGTGTTCCACTGAATGACTTCTCCATTAGTCACTATTCTCTCCTCCTTCAGTCAGTCTACTGTAGAGGCGATAACAGTAGTGTTCCACTGAATGACTTCTCCATTAGTCACTATTCTCTCCTCCTTCAGTCAGTCTACTGTAGAGGCGATAACAGTAGTGTTCCACTGAATGACTTCTCCACTAGTCACTATTCTCTCCTCCTTCAGTCAGTCTACTGTAGAGGCCATAACGACACAGTGACAGTGTTCCACTGAATGACTTCTCCATTAGTCACTATTCTCTCCTCCTTCAGTCATTCTACCGTAGAGGCCATAATGGCACAGTGACAGTGTTCCACTGAATGACTTCTCCAATAGTCACTATTCTCTCCTCCTTCAGTCAGTCTACTGTAGAGGCGATAACAGTAGTGTTCCACTGAATGACTTCTCCAATAGTCACTATTCTCTCCTCCTTCAGTCAGTCTACTGTAGAGGCGATAACAGTAGTGTTCCACTGAATGACTTCTCCAATAGTCACTATTCTCTCCTCCTTCAGTCAGTCTACTGTAGAGGCCATAACGGCACAGTGACAGTGTTCCACTGAATGACTTCTCCATTAGTCACTATTCTCTCCTCCTTCAGTCATTCTACCGTAGAGGCGATAACAGTAGTGTTCCACTGAATGACTTCTCCATTAGTCACTATTCTCTCCTCCTTCAGTCAGTCTACTGTAGAGGCCATAATGACACAGTGACAGTCTTCCACTGAATGACTTCTCCAATAGTCACTATTCTCTCCTCCTTCAGTCAGTCTACTGTAGAGGCCATAACGGCACAGTGACAGTGTACCACTGAATGACTTCTCCAATAGTCACTATTCTCTCCTCCTTCAGTCAGTCTACTGTAGAGGCCATAATGACACAGTGCTAATCCACCCAGTCTGCTCTCTGAAGGTCAAGGTCACTAGGGGTCACCTCTACTGTCCTGTCTCAGCTGGAGCAGTCATGGAGAAGCAGCCAAGACGTCCCCATGTTGTTACTGCCTGGCGCTCCCTGTCCCCCTCCTCTGTTCCCTGCCTGCTGGAGGAGGCTCTGTGTCCCCTGCTAGACAATGGAATGACATGCTGAAGGTGGCTCTGCATCTGGCAGCATATCTAACCAGGCCTGCCACATCACAGCAACGTGTTCCACTGCCAGACTGCTGGCTAATTAAGGAGATGTTGGATGACCATCAGTGGTGTCTGTCCGTGGGCCAGGTATAGCTGTGCCCTGCTCCCCCCAACCTCTCCTCTGCCCCCTGCCGCTTCCTCCTCCCCCATCCTCACCCAGTGGCATAGGGCAGTTTCACGCAGCTAGCCACCCCCCAGTTTTAAAGTACATTTCCTGTCATTCTAAACATTTATTGCTTGGCTTATGATGTGTTCGTATGCTATCTGGGTGGCCCGGGGGGGGGGGGGGGGGGTGTCTCTGCGGGGGTGTATGCTGCGCCAGTGTCCTCCCCCTTTCTCCCACACAGTCTTCCCTTGGAAGAGGAATGACCAGTAAACCCTCCAGTCCCCCCCTCCTCCCCCTTTCTCCCACAGTCTTCCCTTGGAAGAGGAATGACCAGTGAACCATCCAGCCCCCCTCCTCCCCCTTTCTCCCACACAGTCTTCCCTTGGAAGAGGAATGACCAGTGAACCCTCCAGTCCCCCTCCTCCCCCTTTCTCCCACACAGTCTTCCCTTGGAAGAGGAATGACCAGTAAACCCTCCAGTCCCCCCCTCCTCCCCCTTTCTCCCACACAGTCTTCACTTGGAAGAGGAATGACCAGTGAACCCTCCAGTCCCCCCCTCCTCCCCCTTTCTCCCACAGTCTTCCCTTGGAAGAGGAATGACCAGTGAACCCTCCAGTCCCCCCCTCCTCCTCCCCTTTCTCCCACAGTCTTCCCTTGGAAGAGGAATGACCAGTGAACCCTCCAGCCCCCTCCTCCCCCTTTCTCCCACACAGTCTTCACTTGGAAGAGGAATGACCAGTGAACCCTCCAGCCCCCCCCTCCTCCCCCTTTCTCCCACACAGTCTTCACTTGGAAGAGGAATGACCAGTGAACCCTCCAGTCCCCCCCCCTCCCCCTTTCTCCCACAGTCTTCCCTTGGAAGAGGAATGACCAGTGAACCCTCCAGTCCCCCCCTCCTCCCCCTTTCTCCCACAGTCTTCCCTTGGAAGAGGAATGACCAGTGAACCCTCCAGTCCCCCCCTCCTCCCCCTTTCTCCCACAGTCTTCACTTGGAAGAGGAATGACCAGTGAACCCTCCAGTCCCCCCCTCCTCCCCCTTTCTCCCACACAGTCTTCACTTGGAAGAGGAATGACCAGTGAACCCTCCAGGGACCTCGTAATGCCACAGAATTTTTTTCCCCAACAAAAGATATTCCTGCTGGATTTATTCAAACAATTGTAAATGATGTTGGTGTTGGATGGAAATTCAGGCTTCCTGTCTGTACCTATTAAAGGATCAGTAATCATATGAACACTAGAATATGTATTTCACAGTCGCTAGCAGCTGAATGCAACAACTAACGGTCATATCATATGTTTGGAAGGCTATTTAATATCCATGTCCACGAGTGGTGCAAAAACAATGATTAAATGTTGATAATGACATGATGAGGTTCAGCAAGGAGGACGACAAATGGATGCAGCTAGAAACCTGCTCATGGCTGAATAAGGATTCTCTTGACCTTTTCAGTCAGCAACTTGACTTGTTATTCATTGTATTGAAAAGGGGGATGCTTTACCCGGTTTTCTAGAGAGAATATTCAACTGTATTTCTGTGATGTCTGTTTATGGCAGTCAGTTCGACAGGGTCAAATGGGCCCAGTTCGACAGGGTCAAATGGGCCCAGTTCGACAGGGTCAAATGGGCCCAGTTCGACAGGGTCAAATAGGCCCAGTTCAACAGGGTCAAATAGGCCCAGTTTGACAGGAACAAGACATGTAGAATAATACTGATGGGAGGAGAGAGGAGGGAACAAGACATGTAGAATAATACTGATGGGAGGAGAGAGGAGGGAACAAGACATGGAGAATAATACTGATGGAGGAGAGAGGGAACAAGACATGTAGAATAATACTGATGGGAGGAGAGAGGGAACAAGACATGGAGAATAATACTGATGGGAGGAGAGAGGAGGGAACAAGACATGGAGAATAATACTGATGGAGGAGAGAGGGAACAAGACATGGAGAATAATACTGATGGGAGGAGAGAGGAGGGAACAAGACATGGAGAATAATACTGATGGAGGAGAGAGGGAACAAGACATGTAGAATAATACTGATGGGAGGAGAGAGGAGGGAACAAGACATGGAGAATAATACTGATGGGAGGAGAGAGGAGGGAACAAGACATGGAGAATAATACTGATGGGAGGAGAGAGGGAACAAGACATGGAGAATAATACTGATGGGAGGAGAGAGGAGGGAACAAGACATGGAGAATAATACTGATGGGAGGAGAGAGGAGGGAACAAGACATGGAGAATAATACTGATGGGAGGAGAGAGGAGGGAACAAGACATGGAGAATAATACTGATGGGAGGAGAGAGGGAACAAGACATGGAGAATAATACTGATGGGAGGAGAGAGGGAACAAGACATGGAGAATAATACTGATGGGAGGAGAGAGGAGGGAACAAGACATGTAGAATAATACTGATGGGAGGAGAGAGGAGGGAACAAGACATGTAGAATAATACTGATGGGAGGAGAGAGGAGGGAACAAGACATGGAGAATAACACTGATGGGAGGAGAGAGGAGGGAACAAGACATGGAGAATAATACTGATGGGAGGAGAGAGGAGGGAACAAGACATGGAGAATAATACTGATGGGAGGAGAGAGGAGGGAACAAGACATGGAGAATAATACTGATGGGAGGAGAGAGGAGGGAACAAGACATGGAGAATAATACTGATGGGAGGAGAGAGGAGGGAACAAGACATGGAGAATAATACTGATGGGAGGAGAGAGGAGGGAACAAGACATGGAGAATAATACTGATGGGAGGAGAGAGGAGGGAACAAGACATGGAGAATAATACTGATGGGAGGAGAGAGGGAACAAGACATGGAGAATAATACTGATGGGAGGAGAGAGGGAACAAGACATGGAGAATAATACTGATGGGAGGAGAGAGGGAACAAGACATGGAGAATAATACTGATGGGAGGAGAGAGGGAACAAGACATGGAGAATAATACTGATGGGAGGAGAGAGGGAACAAGACATGGAGAATAATACTGATGGGAGGAGAGAGGGAACAAGACATGGAGAATAATACTGATGGGAGGAGAGAGGGAACAAGACATGGAGAATAATACTGATGGAGGAGAGAGGAGGGAACAAGACATGGAGAATAATACTGATGGGAGGAGAGAGGAGGGAACAAGACATGGAGAATAATACTGATGGGAGGAGAGAGGAGGGAACAAGACATGTAGAATAATACTGATGGGAGGAGAGAGGAGGGAACAAGACATGGAGAATAATACTGATGGGAGGAGAGAGGAGGGAACAAGACATGGAGAATAATACTGATGGGAGGAGAGAGGAGGGAACAAGACATGGAGAATAATACTGATGGGAGGAGAGAGGAGGGAACAAGACATGGAGAATAATACTGATGGGAGGAGAGAGGAGGGAACAAGACATGTAGAATAATACTGATGGGAGGAGAGAGGGAACAAGACATGGAGAATAATACTGATGGGAGGAGAGAGGAGGGAACAAGACATGGAGAATAATACTGATGGGAGGAGAGAGGGAACAAGACATGGAGAATAATACTGATGGGAGGAGAGAGGAGGGAACAAGACATGGAGAATAATACTGATGGGAGGAGAGAGGGAACAAGACATGGAGAATAATACTGATGGGAGGAGAGAGGAGGGAACAAGACATGGAGAATAATACTGATGGGAGGAGAGAGGGAACAAGACATGGAGAATAATACTGATGGGAGGAGAGAGGAGGGAACAAGACATGGAGAATAATACTGATGGGAGGAGAGAGGAGGGAACAAGACATGGAGAATAATACTGATGGAGGAGAGAGGAGGGAACAAGACATGGAGAATAACACTGATGGGAGGAGAGAGGAGGGAACAAGACATGGAGAATAATACTGATGGGAGGAGAGAGGGAACAAGACATGGAGAATAATACTGATGGGAGGAGAGAGGAGGGAACAAGACATGTAGAATAATACTGATGGGAGGAGAGAGGAGGGAACAAGACATGGAGAATAATACTGATGGGAGGAGAGAGGAGGGAACAAGACATGGAGAATAATACTGATGGGAGGAGAGAGGAGGGAACAAGACATGGAGAATAACACTGATGGGAGGAGAGAGGAGGGAACAAGACATGGAGAATAACACTGATGGGAGGAGAGAGGAGGGAACAAGACATGGAGAATAATACTGATGGGAGGAGAGAGGGAACAAGACATGGAGAATAATACTGATGGGAGGAGAGAGGAGGGAACAAGACATGGAGAATTATACTGATGGGAGGAGAGAGGAGGGAACAAGACATGGAGAATAATACTGATGGGAGGAGAGAGGAGGGAACAAGACATGGAGAATAATACTGATGGGAGGAGAGAGGAGGGAACAAGACATGTAGAATAATACTGATGGGAGGAGAGAGGAGGGAACAAGACATGGAGAATAATACTGATGGGAGGAGAGAGGAGGGAACAAGACATGGAGAATAACACTGATGGGAGGAGAGAGGGAACAAGACATGGAGAATAATACTGATGGGAGGAGAGAGGGAACAAGACATGGAGAATAATACTGATGGGAGGAGAGAGGGAACAAGACATGGAGAATAACACTGATGGGAGGAGAGAGGGAACAAGACATGGAGAATTATACTGATGGGAGGAGAGAGGAGGGAACAAGACATGGAGAATAATACTGATGGGAGGAGAGAGGAGGGAACAAGACATGTAGAATAATACTGATGGGAGTAGAGAGGGAACAAGACATGGAGAATAATACTGATGGGAGGAGAGAGGGAACAAGACATGGAGAATAATACTGATGGGAGGAGAGAGGGAACAAGACATGTAGAATAATACTGATGGGAGGAGAGAGGAGGGAACAAGACATGGAGAATAATACTGATGGAGGAGAGAGGGAACAAGACATGTAGAATAATACTGATGGGAGGAGAGAGGGAACAAGACATGGAGAATAATACTGATGGGAGGAGAGAGGAGGGAACAAGACATGGAGAATAATACTGATGGAGGAGAGAGGGAACAAGACATGGAGAATAATACTGATGGGAGGAGAGAGGAGGGAACAAGACATGGAGAATAATACTGATGGAGGAGAGAGGGAACAAGACATGTAGAATAATACTGATGGGAGGAGAGAGGAGGGAACAAGACATGGAGAATAATACTGATGGGAGGAGAGAGGAGGGAACAAGACATGGAGAATAATACTGATGGGAGGAGAGAGGGAACAAGACATGGAGAATAATACTGATGGGAGGAGAGAGGAGGGAACAAGACATGGAGAATAATACTGATGGGAGGAGAGAGGAGGGAACAAGACATGGAGAATAATACTGATGGGAGGAGAGAGGAGGGAACAAGACATGGAGAATAATACTGATGGGAGGAGAGAGGGAACAAGACATGGAGAATAATACTGATGGGAGGAGAGAGGGAACAAGACATGGAGAATAATACTGATGGGAGGAGAGAGGAGGGAACAAGACATGTAGAATAATACTGATGGGAGGAGAGAGGAGGGAACAAGACATGTAGAATAATACTGATGGGAGGAGAGAGGAGGGAACAAGACATGGAGAATAACACTGATGGGAGGAGAGAGGAGGGAACAAGACATGGAGAATAATACTGATGGGAGGAGAGAGGAGGGAACAAGACATGGAGAATAATACTGATGGGAGGAGAGAGGAGGGAACAAGACATGGAGAATAATACTGATGGGAGGAGAGAGGAGGGAACAAGACATGGAGAATAATACTGATGGGAGGAGAGAGGAGGGAACAAGACATGGAGAATAATACTGATGGGAGGAGAGAGGAGGGAACAAGACATGGAGAATAATACTGATGGGAGGAGAGAGGAGGGAACAAGACATGGAGAATAATACTGATGGGAGGAGAGAGGGAACAAGACATGGAGAATAATACTGATGGGAGGAGAGAGGGAACAAGACATGGAGAATAATACTGATGGGAGGAGAGAGGGAACAAGACATGGAGAATAATACTGATGGGAGGAGAGAGGGAACAAGACATGGAGAATAATACTGATGGGAGGAGAGAGGGAACAAGACATGGAGAATAATACTGATGGGAGGAGAGAGGGAACAAGACATGGAGAATAATACTGATGGGAGGAGAGAGGGAACAAGACATGGAGAATAATACTGATGGAGGAGAGAGGAGGGAACAAGACATGGAGAATAATACTGATGGGAGGAGAGAGGAGGGAACAAGACATGGAGAATAATACTGATGGGAGGAGAGAGGAGGGAACAAGACATGTAGAATAATACTGATGGGAGGAGAGAGGAGGGAACAAGACATGGAGAATAATACTGATGGGAGGAGAGAGGAGGGAACAAGACATGGAGAATAATACTGATGGGAGGAGAGAGGAGGGAACAAGACATGGAGAATAATACTGATGGGAGGAGAGAGGAGGGAACAAGACATGGAGAATAATACTGATGGGAGGAGAGAGGAGGGAACAAGACATGTAGAATAATACTGATGGGAGGAGAGAGGGAACAAGACATGGAGAATAATACTGATGGGAGGAGAGAGGAGGGAACAAGACATGGAGAATAATACTGATGGGAGGAGAGAGGGAACAAGACATGGAGAATAATACTGATGGGAGGAGAGAGGAGGGAACAAGACATGGAGAATAATACTGATGGGAGGAGAGAGGGAACAAGACATGGAGAATAATACTGATGGGAGGAGAGAGGAGGGAACAAGACATGGAGAATAATACTGATGGGAGGAGAGAGGGAACAAGACATGGAGAATAATACTGATGGGAGGAGAGAGGAGGGAACAAGACATGGAGAATAATACTGATGGGAGGAGAGAGGAGGGAACAAGACATGGAGAATAATACTGATGGAGGAGAGAGGAGGGAACAAGACATGGAGAATAACACTGATGGGAGGAGAGAGGAGGGAACAAGACATGGAGAATAATACTGATGGGAGGAGAGAGGGAACAAGACATGGAGAATAATACTGATGGGAGGAGAGAGGAGGGAACAAGACATGTAGAATAATACTGATGGGAGGAGAGAGGAGGGAACAAGACATGGAGAATAATACTGATGGGAGGAGAGAGGAGGGAACAAGACATGGAGAATAATACTGATGGGAGGAGAGAGGAGGGAACAAGACATGGAGAATAACACTGATGGGAGGAGAGAGGAGGGAACAAGACATGGAGAATAACACTGATGGGAGGAGAGAGGAGGGAACAAGACATGGAGAATAATACTGATGGGAGGAGAGAGGGAACAAGACATGGAGAATAATACTGATGGGAGGAGAGAGGAGGGAACAAGACATGGAGAATTATACTGATGGGAGGAGAGAGGAGGGAACAAGACATGGAGAATAATACTGATGGGAGGAGAGAGGAGGGAACAAGACATGGAGAATAATACTGATGGGAGGAGAGAGGAGGGAACAAGACATGTAGAATAATACTGATGGGAGGAGAGAGGAGGGAACAAGACATGGAGAATAATACTGATGGGAGGAGAGAGGAGGGAACAAGACATGGAGAATAACACTGATGGGAGGAGAGAGGGAACAAGACATGGAGAATAATACTGATGGGAGGAGAGAGGGAACAAGACATGGAGAATAATACTGATGGGAGGAGAGAGGGAACAAGACATGGAGAATAACACTGATGGGAGGAGAGAGGGAACAAGACATGGAGAATTATACTGATGGGAGGAGAGAGGAGGGAACAAGACATGGAGAATAATACTGATGGGAGGAGAGAGGAGGGAACAAGACATGTAGAATAATACTGATGGGAGTAGAGAGGGAACAAGACATGGAGAATAATACTGATGGGAGGAGAGAGGGAACAAGACATGGAGAATAATACTGATGGGAGGAGAGAGGGAACAAGACATGGAGAATAATACTGATGGGAGGAGAGAGGAGGGAACAAGACATGGAGAATAATACTGATGGGAGGAGAGAGGAGGGAACAAGACATGGAGAATAATACTGATGGGAGGAGAGAGGGAACAAGATATGGAGAATAACACTGATGGGAGGAGAGAGGAGGGAACAAGACATGGAGAATAATACTGATGGGAGGAGAGAGGAGGGAACAAGACATGTAGAATAATACTGATGGGAGGAGAGAGGAGGGAACAAGACATGGAGAATAATACTGATGGGAGGAGAGAGGAGGGAACAAGACATGTAGAATAATACTGATGGGAGGAGAGAGGAGGGAACAAGACATGTAGAATAATACTGATGGGAGGAGAGAGGGAACAAGACATGGAGAATAATACTGATGGGAGGAGAGAGGGAACAAGACATGGAGAATAATACTGATGGGAGGAGAGAGGAGGGAACAAGACATGGAGAATAATACTGATGGGAGGAGAGAGGGAACAAGACATGGAGAATAATACTGATGGGAGGAGAGAGGAGGGAACAAGACATGGAGAATAACACTGATGGGAGGAGAGAGGAGGGAACAAGACATGGAGAATAATACTGATGAGAGGAGAGAGGAGGGAACAAGACATGGAGAATAATACTGATGGGAGGAGAGAGGAGGGAACAAGACATGGAGAATAATACTGATGGGAGGAGAGAGGAGGGAACAAGACATGTAGAATAATACTGATGGGAGGAGAGAGGAGGGAACAAGACATGGAGAATAATACTGATGGGAGGAGAGAGGAGGGAACAAGACATGGAGAATAATACTGATGGGAGGAGAGAGGGAACAAGACATGGAGAATAATACTGATGGGAGGAGAGAGGAGGGAACAAGACATGTAGAATAATACTGATGGGAGGAGAGAGGAGGGAACAAGACATGGAGAATAATACTGATGGGAGGAGAGAGGAGGGAACAAGACATGGAGAATAATACTGATGGGAGGAGAGAGGAGGGAACAAGACATGGAGAATAACACTGATGGGAGGAGAGAGGAGGGAACAAGACATGGAGAATAATACTGATGAGAGGAGAGAGGAGGGAACAAGACATGGAGAATAATACTGATGGGAGGAGAGAGGAGGGAACAAGACATGGAGAATAATACTGATGGAGGAGAGAGGAGGGAACAAGACATGGAGAATAATACTGATGGGAGGAGAGAGGAGGGAACAAGACATGTAGAATAATACTGATGGGAGGAGAGAGGAGGGAACAAGACATGGAGAATAATACTGATGGGAGGAGAGAGGAGGGAACAAGACATGGAGAATAATACTGATGGGAGGAGAGAGAGAACAAGACATGGAGAATAATACTGATGGGAGGAGAGAGGAGGGAACAAGACATGGAGAATAATACTGATGGGAGGAGAGAGGAGGGAACAAGACATGGAGAATAATACTGATGGGAGGAGAGAGGAGGGAACAAGACATGGAGAATAATACTGATGGGAGGAGAGAGGAGGGAACAAGACATGGAGAATAATACTGATGGGAGGAGAGAGGAGGGAACAAGACATGGAGAATAATACTGATGGGAGGAGAGAGGAGGGAACAAGACATGGAGAATAATACTGATGGGAGGAGAGAGGAGGGAACAAGACATGGAGAATAATACTGATGGGAGGAGAGAGGGAACAAGACATGGAGAATAATACTGATGGGAGGAGAGAGGAGGGAACAAGACATGGAGAATAATACTGATGGGAGGAGAGAGGGAACAAGACATGTAGAATAATACTGATGGGAGGAGAGAGGGAACAAGACATGGAGAATAATACTGATGGGAGGAGAGAGGAGGGAACAAGACATGGAGAATAATACTGATGGGAGGAGAGAGGAGGGAACAAGACATGGAGAATAATACTGATGGGAGGAGAGAGGGAACAAGACATGTAGAATAATACTGATGGGAGGAGAGAGGAGGGAACAAGACATGGAGAATAATACTGATGGGAGGAGAGAGGAGGGAACAAGACATGTAGAATAATACTGATGGGAGGAGAGAGGAGGGAACAAGACATGGAGAATAATACTGATGGGAGGAGAGAGGAGGGAACAAGACATGGAGAATAACACTGATGGGAGGAGAGAGGAGGGAACAAGACATGGAGAATAATAACCAGCCTGCAACTGAACTAGCCTCTATAACCAGCCTGTAACTGAACTAGCCTCTATAACCAGCCTGCAACTGAACTAGCCTCTATAACCAGCCTGCAACTGAACTAGCCTCTATAACCAGCCTGCAACTGAACTAGCCTCTATAACCAGCCTGCAACTGAACTAGCCTCTATAACCAGCCTGCAACTGAACTAGCCTCTATAACCAGCCTGCAACTGAACTAGCCTCTATAACCAGCCTGCAACTGAACTAGCCTCTATAACCAGCCTGCAACTGAACTAGCCTCTATAACCAGCCTGCAACTGAACTAGCCTCTATAACCAGCCTCTATCACTGAACCCGGCTGTAACACTGAAGCTGTCTCTAAAATCAGCCTGTAACATAACCAGCCTGTAACCCACAGTGATTAGGTTGTGAGAAGCCCTGCCTCCCCTCCCCAGCTGAATCCTGTCTAGTTATGTGACACTAATGATACTTCAGTCATTGCAGCTTTCAAGCAGAGCCCTTCCACAGCTACACACAGCTGACATTTCCTGACATTTTCCCAACTAATTACAGTACAAATAATTAAGCATGTTCCTGGATGTAAAAAAAAAAATGTATTGGAAGGCCGTCTGTCAGAGCAGGTGATTGATGACACTAGAGGAGACGTTATCTGATGGCTGCTGGTGCCTCCAGCTACACAGGAAGCAGGTTTATTAGAAGGAACAATAGACATTCACAGGCATCTCATACAGTTATGCTCCCAGGCAATATCCGTGTCAAGGTGAATGTGACAATGAAAGCAAAATATTAGCATTTTGTGGAGCGGGCCTAGTGTGGGGCTGAGGAGCGCGGCTGAAGGAGGACCAGAGAGAGATGACAGGCCTAATTACTAAAGCTCACAGGCCAAGACAGCTGTTTCTCCTGTCCCCAACAAGCCTGTCATACAGGTAGCTAACCACACAGGGCCAATATGAGCCTGTACACCAAGCATACCACTGTCTGTCTAACAGTAATGACCAATGCTAATGTTGCTGCCACGTCAGGGGGAATCGTGTCACAGTGCACTTCCTGCAAGCCACTCCACATTTTACGTGGTTATTGTGTGTTATAGAATTAAAACCTGCCTGACACCTTCCTACCTGTATGACCCACAGCAAATATCTTGACGGAGACTAATTGTATGTTACTATAGAAACGGATTATTTTAAATAAAACAACGGTTGTAGAAGATTTCTCATTGTTTTGTAATTTAGTTTTGAATTGTATATTATTTACTGAAATGTTCAAAATGAAATGTGTTTTAAATTAATTATTTTCCTGGAAATATTTTTTTAGGTGGTGCCTCATTGACAATTCAATAATAGATGAAAATTATGTCGTCAAATTGTTTTTGAAATAAAATAAAAATGTAAATTTTCCTACATTCCAATTTTATTACAAATACACCTGGTTAATGCAACATCTACGAGCCTGATGATGAAACAAAATAGGAATTAATGTAGATAAAGAAGAAAGCTAATCAGTGTTGAGGTCATAGGAGATAGATTGTCAAAATGGGTTCATGGTAAATATCACTGAACTATATTCCATGACAAGAGTTCTGATCTTCACTGTATAGCATGTATACCATGTGTTGAACAATAAACAACGCCTAAAACCTTTAAGATACCAGATAGCAATATGCTCTGTGCTTTGGGAATCCAAATGAACTGGCTTCTTCAGAGAAGCTTTGTACTGGCTCTGGAGAGAGGCTGATCCATGTGGGTTTGGACAAATCTACAAGGGGTCAAAGGTGGAGTGATAGTCCCTGTATGTCTGCTATGGGAAGAGGTGGGCTTGTGGTGGTACAGTGGAGGCATGGAGGCACTATGAGATTCACTATGAACAGATTCACTATGAGATTCACTATGAGATTCACTATGAACAGATTCACTATGAACAGATTCACTATGAACAGATTCACTATGAACAGATTCACTATGAACAGATTCACTATGAACAGATTCACTATGAGATTCACTATGAACAGATTCACTATGAACAGATTCACTATGAACAGATTCACTATGAGATTCACTATGAACAGATTCACTATGAGATTCACTATGAACAGATTCACTATGAGATTCACTATGAACAGATTCACTATGAACAGCCTCACTATGAACAGCTTCACTAGGAGATTGACTATGAACTGATTCACTATGAGATTCACTATGAACAGATTCACTATGAGATTCACTATGAACAGATTCACTATGAACAGATTCACTATGAACAGATTCACTATGAGATTCACTATGAACAGATTCACTATGAACAGATTCACTATGAACAGCCTCACTATGAACAGATTCACTATGAGATTCACTATGAACAGATTCACTATGAACAGATTCACTATGAACAGATTCACTATGAGATTCACTATGAACAGATTCACTATGAACAGATTCACTATGAACAGCCTCACTATGAACAGCTTCACTAGGAGATTCACTATGAACAGATTCACTATGAACAGATTCACTATGAACAGATTCACTATGAGATTCACTATGAGATTCACTATGAACAGATTCACTATGAACAGCCTCACTATGAACAGCTTCACTATGAACAGATTCACTATGAACAGATTCACTATGAGATTCACTATGAACAGATTCACTATGAACAGCCTCATTATGAACAGATTCACTATGAACAGCCTCATTATGAACAGATTCACTATGAACAGATTCACTATGAACAGATTCACTATGAGATTCACTATGAACAGATTCACTATGAACAGCCTCACTATGAACAGATTCACTATGAGATTCACTATGACCAAGCCTCATTATGAACAGATTCACTATGAACAGCCTCATTATGAACAGATTCACTATGAACAGCCTCATTATGAACAGATTCACTATGAACAGCCTCATTATGAACAGATTCACTATGAACAGCCTCATTATGAACAGATTCACTATGAACAGCCTCATTATGAACAGATTCACTATGAACAGCCTCATTATGAACAGATTCACTATGAACAGCCTCATTATGAACAGATTCACTATGAACAGCCTCATTATGAACAGATTCACTATGAACAGCCTCATTATGAACAGATTCACTATGAGATTCACTATGAACAGATTCACTATGAGATTCACTATGAACAGATTCACTATGAGATTCACCATGAACAGATTCACTATGAGATTCACTATTAACAGCCTCACTATGAACAGTTTCACTAGGAAATTCACTATGAACAGCTTTAATATGAACAGCTTCACTAGGAGATTCACTATGAACAGATTCAATATGAACAGATTCACTATGAGATTCACTATGAACAGATTCACTATGAGATTCACTATGAACAGATTCACTATGAGATTCACCATGAACAGATTCACTATGAGATTCACTATGGACAGCTTCAATATGAACAGCTTCACTATGAGATTCACTATGGACAGATTCACTATGAGATTCACTATGAGATTTACTATGAACAGCATCATTATGAACCAATTCACTATGAGATTCACTATGAACAGCATCATTATGAACCAATTCACTATGAGATTCACTATGAACAGCTTCACTATGAACAGCTTCACTATGAACAGCTTTAATATGAACAGCTTCGCTATGAACAGCTTCACTATGAACAGCTTTAATATGAACAGCTTCACTATGAACAGCTTTAATATGAACAGCTTTAATATGAACAGCTTCAATATGAACAGCTTCACTAAAAACAGCTTTAATATAAACATCTTTAATATGAACATCTTTAATATAAACAGCTTTAATGTGAACAGCTTTAATATGAACAGCTTTAATTTAAACAGCGTGATATGAACAGCTTCAATATGAACAGCTTTAATATGAACAGCCTCACTATGAACAGCTTCAATATGAACAGCGTGATATGAACAGCTTTACTATGAACCGCTTTACTATGAACAGCTTTACTATGAACAGCCTCACTATGAACAGCTTTAATATGAACAGCCTCACTATGAACAGCTTTACAATGAACAGATTCACTATGAACAGCCTCGCTATGAACAGCTTCAATATGAACAGCTTTACTATGAACAGCTTTACTATGAACAGCCTCACTATGAACAGCCTCACTATGAACAGCCTCACTATGAACAGCTTCACTATGAACAGCTTCACTATGAACAGCTTCACTATGAACAGCTTTACTATGAACAGCTTCACTATGAACAGCTTCACTATGAACAGCTTCATTTTGAACAGCTTTACTATGAAGATGTTCACTATGAATAGCAGCTACACTATACGCAGCTTATATTTTAGGACCACTCTTGTTTTCGCTACGCGTTTTACCTCTTGGTGATGTCATTCATCATTCAAACATAATATTAACTTTCACTGCTAAGCGGAAGATATACAGCTGTACATTATGATGAAACATGGTGAAGCCCCAACATTGCCCTCCCTGGAAGCCTGTGTTTCAGACGTAAGGAAGTGGATGGCTGCAAACGTTTTACTTTTCAACTCGGACACAACAGAGATGCTAGTTCTAGGTCTCAAGCAACAAAGATATCTTCTGTTGAATCTTGATCAACAGTCATCTTGATGGTTGTACAGTCGTTCCAAATAAAACTGTGAAGGACCCCAGCGTTACTCTGGACCCTGATATCTCTTTTGACGAACATATCAAGACTATTTCAAGGGCAGCTTTTTCCATTTACGTAACATTGCAAAAATCTGAAACTTTCTGTCCAAAAATGTTTCAGAAAATTGAATCTATGCTTTTCTACTTCTAGATCAGACGCCTCAAATGCTCTACTCTCCGGCTCCCCGGATACAGCACGGAGTATACTTCAGTTAGTGCTGCATAGTCTGGGATCCACACTGTTATTCTATAGGCTGGGATCCACACTGTTATTCTATAGGCTGGGATCCACACTGTTATTCTATAGGCTGGGATCCACACTGTTATTCTATAGGCTGGGATCCACACTGTTACTCTATAGGCTGGGATCCACACTGTTATTCCATAGGCTGGGATCCACACTGTTATTCTATAGGCTGGGATCCACACTGTTACTCTATAGGCTGAGATCCACACTGTTATTCTATAGGCTGGGATCCACACTGTTACTCTATAGGCTGGGATCCACACTGTTATTCCATAGGCTGGGATCCACACTGTTATTCTATAGACTGGGATCCACACTGTTACTCTATAGGCTGACATCCACACTGTTATTCTATAGGCTGGGATCCACACTGTTATTCTATAGGCTGGGATCCACACTGTTATTCTATAGGCTGGGATCCACACTGTTATTCTATAGGCTGGGATCCACACTGTTACTCTATAGGCTGAGATCCACACTGTTATTCTATATAGGCTGGGATCCACACTGTTACTCTATAGGCTGGGATCCACACTGTTATTCTATAGGCTGGGATCCACACTGTTACTCTATAGGCTGGAATCCACACTGTTATTCTATAGGCTGGGATCCACACTGTTATTCTATAGGCTGAGATCCAAACTGTTATTCTATAGGCTGGGATCCACACTGTTATTCTATAGGCTGGGATCCACACTGTTACTCTATAGGCTGGGATCCACACTGTTATTCTATAGGCTGGGATCCACACTGTTACTCTATATAGGCTGGGATCCACACTGTTACTCTATAGGCTGGGATCCACACTGTTACTCTATAGGCTGGGATCCACACTGTTATTCTATAGGCTGGGATCCACACTGTTATTCTATAGGCTGGGATCCACACTGTTATTCTATAGGCTGAGATCCACACTGTTACTCTATAGGCTGAGATCCACACTGTTACTCTATAGGCTGGGATCCACACTGTTACTCTATAGGCTGGGATCCACACTGTTATTCTATAGGCTGGGATCCACACTGTTACTCTATAGGCTGGGATCCACACTGTTATTCTATAGGCTGGGATCCACACTGTTATTCTATAGGCTGAGATCCACACTGTTATTCTATAGGCTGGGATCCACACTGTTATTCTATAGGCTGGGATCCACACTGTTATTCCATAGGCTGGGATCCACACTGTTATTCTATAGGCTGAGATCCACACTGTTATTCTATAGGCTGGGATCCACACTGTTATTCTATAGGCTGGGATCCACACTGTTATTCCATAGGCTGGGATCCACACTGTTATTCTATAGGCTGGGATCCACACTGTTACTCTATAGGCTGGGATCCACACTGTTACTCTATAGGCTGGGATCCACACTGTTATTCTATAGGCTGGGAACCACACTGTTATTCTATAGGCTGGGATCCACACTGTTACTCTATAGGCTGGGATCCACACTGTTACTCTATAGGCTGGGATCCACACTGTTATTCTATAGGCTGGGATCCACACTGTTATTCTATAGGCTGGGATCCACACTGTTATTCTATAGACTGGGATCCACACTGTTATTCTATAGGCTGGGAACCACACTGTTATTCTATAGGCTGGGATCCACACTGTTACTCTATAGGCTGGGATCCACACTGTTATTCTATAGGCTGGGATCCACACTGTTATTCTATAGGCTGGGATCCACACTGTTATTCTATAGGCTGGGATCCACACTGTTATTCTATAGGCTGGGAACCACACTGTTATTCTATAGGCTGGGATCCACACTGTTACTCTATAGGCTGGGATCCACACTGTTACTCTATAGGCTGGGATCCACACTGTTATTCTATAGGCTGGGATCCACACTGTTATTCTATAGGCTGGGATCCACACTGTTATTCTATAGGCTGGGATCCACACTGTTATTCTATAGGCTGGGATCCACACTGTTATTCTATAGGCTGGGATCCACACTGTTACTCTATAGGCTGGGATCCACACTGTTATTCTATAGGCTGGGATCCACACTGTTATTCCATAGGCTGGGATCCACACTGTTATTCTATAGCCTGGGATCCACACTGTTATTCTATAGGCTGGGATCCACACTGTTATTCTATAGGCTGGGATCCACACTGTTATTCTATAGGCTGGGATCCACACTGTTATTCTATAGGCTGGGATCCACACTGTTACTCTATAGGCTGGGATCCACACTGTTATTCTATAGGCTGGGATCCACACTGTTACTCTATAGGCTGGGATCCACACTGTTATTCTATAGGCTGGGATCCACACTGTTATTCTATAGGCTGGGATCCACACTGTTATTCTATAGGCTGGGATCCACACTGTTATTCTATAGGCTGGGATCCACACTGTTATTCTATAGGCTGGGATCCACACTGTTACTCTATAGGCTGGGATCCACACTGTTATTCTATAGGCTGGGATCCACACTGTTATTCTATAGGCTGGGATCCACACTGTTATTCTATAGGCTGGGATCCACACTGTTACTCTATAGGCTGGGATCCACACTGTTACTCTATAGGCTGGGATCCACACTGTTACTCTATAGGCTGGGATCCACACTGTTATTCTATAGGCTGGGATCCACACTGTTATTCTATAGGCTGGGATCCACACTGTTATTCTATAGGCTGGGATCCACACTGTTATTCTATAGGCTGGGATCCACACTGTTACTCTATATAGGCTGGGATCCACACTGTTATTCTATAGGCTGGGATCCACACTGTTATTCTATAGGCTGGGATCCACACTGTTATTCTATAGGCTGGGATCCACACTGTTACTCTATAGGCTGGGATCCACACTGTTATTCTATAGGCTGGGATCCACACTGTTATTCTATAGGCTGGGATCCACACTGTTACTCTATATAGGCTGGGATCCACACTGTTATTCTATAGGCTGGGATCCACACTGTTATTCTATAGGCTGGGATCCACACTGTTATTCTATAGGCTGGGATCCACACTGTTACTCTATAGGCTGGGATCCACACTGTTATTCTATAGGCTGGGATCCACACTGTTACTCTATATAGGCTGGGATCCACACTGATACTCTATATAGGCTGGGATCCACACTGTTATTCTATAGGCTGGGGTCCACACTGTTATTCTATAGGCTGGGATCCACACTGTTATTCTATAGGCTGGGATCCACACTGTTACTCTATATAGGCTGGGATCCACACTGTTATTCTATAGGCTGGGATCCACACTGTTACTCTATAGGCTGGGATCCACACTGTTACTCTATAGGCTGGGATCCACACTGTTACTCTATAGGCTGGGATCCACACTGTTATTCTATAGGCTGGGATCCACACTGTTATTCTATAGGCTGGGATCCACACTGTTATTCTATAGGCTGGGATCCACACTGTTATTCTATAGGCTGGGATCCACACTGTTACTCTATATAGGCTGGGATCCACACTGTTATTCTATAGGCTGGGATCCACACTGTTATTCTATAGGCTGGGATCCACACTGTTACTCTATAGGCTGGGATCCACACTGTTATTCTATAGGCTGGGATCCACACTGTTACTCTATATAGGCTGGGATCCACACTGATACTCTATATAGGCTGGGATCCACACTGTTATTCTATAGGCTGGGGTCCACACTGTTACTCTATAGGCTGGGATCCACACTGTTATTCTATAGGCTGGGATCCACACTGTTATTCTATAGGCTGGGATCCACACTGTTATTCTATAGGCTGGGATCCACACTGTTATTCTATAGGCTGTGATCCACACTGTTACTCTATAGGCTGGGATCCACACTGTTATTCTATAGGCTGGGATCCACACTGTTATTCTATAGGCTGTGATCCACACTGTTACTCTATAGGCTGTGATCCACACTGTTACTCTATAGGCTGGGATCCACACTGTTATTCTATAGGCTGGGATCCACACTGTTATTCTATAGGCTGGGATCCACACTGTTATTCTATAGGCTGTGATCCACACTGTTACTCTATAGGCTGGGATCCACACTGTTATTCTATAGGCTGGGATCCACACTGTTATTCTATAGGCTGGGATCCACACTGTTACTCTATAGGCTGGGATCCACACTGTTATTCTATATAGGCTGGGATCCACACTGTTACTCTATAGGCTGGGATCCACACTGTTACTATATAGGCTGGGATCCACACTGTTATTCTATAGGCTGGGATCCACACTGTTATTCTATAGGCTGGGATCCACACTGTTATTCTATAGGCTGGGATCCACACTGTTACTCTATAGGCTGGGATCCACACTGTTATTCTATAGGCTGGGATCCACACTGTTATTCTATAGGCTGGGATCCACACTGTTATTCTATAGGCTGGGATCCACACTGTTATTCTATAGGCTGGGATCCACACTGTTATTCTATAGGCTGGGATCCACACTGTTATTCTATAGGCTGGGATCCACACTGTTATTCTATAGGCTGGGATCCACACTGTTACTCTATAGGCTGGGATCCACACTGTTACTCTATAGGCTGGGATCCACACTGTTACTCTATATAGGCTGGGATCCACACTGTTATTCTATAGGCTGGGATCCACACTGTTACTCTATAGGCTGGGATCCACACTGTTACTCTATAGGCTGGGATCCACACTGTTATTCTATAGGCTGGGATCCACACGATGCAGCTGTTACTCTATTGGCTGGGATCCACACTGTTATTCTATAGGCTGGGATCCACACTGTTACTCTATAGGCTGGGATCCACACTGTTACTCTATAGGCTGGGATCCACACTGTTACTCTATAGGCTGGGATCCACACTGTTACTCTATAGGCTGGGATCCACACTATGCAGCTGTTATTCTATAGGCTGGGATCCACACTATGCAGCTGTTATTATATAGGCTGGGATCCACACTGTTATTCTATAGGCTGGGATCCACACTGTTATTCTATAGGATGGGATCCACACTGTTACTCTATAGGCTGGGATCCACACTGTTACTCTATAGGCTGGGATCCACACTGTTACTCTATAGGCTGGGATCCACACTGTTACTCTATAGGCTGGGATCCACACTGTTACTCTATATAGGCTGGGATCCACACTGTTACTCTATAGGCTGGGATCCACACTGTTACTCTATAGGCTGGGATCCACACTGTTATTCTATAGGCTGGGATCCACACTGTTATTCTATAGGCTGGGATCCACACTGTTATTCTATAGGCTGGGATCCACACTATGCAGCTGTTATTCTATTGGCTGGGATCCACACTGTTATTCCATAGGCTGGGATCCACACTGTTATTCTATAGGCTGGGATCCACACTGTTATTCTATAGGCTGGGATCCACACTATGCAGCTGTTATTCTATTGGCTGGGATCCACACTATGCAGCTGTTATTCTATTGGCTGGGATCCACACTGTTATTCTATAGGAAACTGAGTGACAGGAACAAGACAGGAAGACCATACAGATAATTACAGTATCCACGACAATGAGGAGAAACCGCCCTTTGGATGCCCATGATAATGACTCATGATAATGACTGATGAAACTGAGTGATGTGTAGCGTCGTGGCCACTATGTCACGTTGAGGTCGGGTAACAGAACAGAGTAGTGCCTCTGAGCCCTGGAGCGCTGTGTTTAACCTGCCCACCAATCCCAATCAGTGGCATTACCTCTCTCCCTCCCAGTTGATCTAGCAGGTCTTCCCGAGAAGTGACAGTGATCTGGTATTGTACGGCAGCCAGGCAGCAGCTCCCTGCTCTCTGAAACAGCACCAGCTAATGGGAGGAGATGCAGAGACTTGGAGGGCTGACAGTAAATCATATTACATTCCTAATAAGCATTAACTGGAGAACTGGGTCAGGCCTGTATTATCTTAATTGATTTTTCTAAGGAAACTGACAGTAAAATGTCAATGCTTGAATATTTCTTCATGCATCATTAAAAGAAGATTGGGTTTTAACAAAAGGAGACTCCTGTGTTTAATTGATTCTTGCTGGGGCCTGCCTGCCAGTAAGTGTATTACATCAACATATAGACAGGATATTAAAACAACACCATTCTGCTAGACAGTTACAATTAAAAGCTGCTGCCCACTGATTTGTGTCTGCTGGAGCAGCGTGGCTGGTCTGGAGTCAGTCAGCCCAATCAATAGCCCTGCTGTGGACCTGCAGGGAATACAGGGACTGATAGACTGGACACTGTAGAGGGACTGATAGACTGGACACTGTAGAGGGACTGATAGACTGGACACTATAGAGGGACTGATAGACTGGACACTGACGAGGGACTGATAGACTGGACACTATAGAGGAACTGATAGACTGGACACTGTAGAGGGACTGATAGACTGGACACTGTAGAGGGACTGATAGACTGGACACTGTAGAGGGACTGATAGACTGGACACTGATGAGGGACTGATAGACTGGACACTGTAGAGGGACTGATAGAATGGACACTGACGAGGGACTGATAGACTGGACACTGTAGAGGGACTGATAGACTGGACACTGTAGAGGGACTGATAGACTGGACACTGACGAGGGACTGATAGACTGGACACTGCAGAGGGACTGATAGAATGGACACTGTAGAGGGACTGATAGACTGGACACTGATGAGGGACTGATAGACTGGACACTGTAGAGGAACTGATAGACTGGACACTGTAGAGGGACTGATAGACTGGACACTGACGAGGGACTGATAGACTGGACACTGCAGAGGGACTGATAGAATGGACACTGTAGAGGAACTGATAGACTGGACACTGACGAGGGACTGATAGACTGGACACTGCAGAGGGACTGATAGAATGGACACTGATGAGGGACTGATAGAATGGACACTGTAGAGGGACTGATAGAATGGACACTGTAGAGGGACTGATAGACTGGACACTGACGAGGGACTGATAGACTGGACACTGACGAGGGACTGATAGACTGGACACTGACGAGGGACTGATAGACTGGACACTGACGAGGGACTGATAGACTGGACACTGTAGAGGGACTGATAGACTGGACACTGTAGAGGGACTGATAGACTGGACACTGATGAGGGACTGATAGACTGGACACTGATGAGGGACTGATAGACTGGACACTGATGAGGGACTGATAGACTGGACACTGCAGAGGGACTGATAGACTGGACACTATAGAGGGACTGATAGATTGGAGCAGAACACTATAGAGGGACTGATAGACTGGACACTGTAGAGGGACTGATAGACTGGACACTGTAGAGGGACTGATAGACTGGACACTGTAGAGGGACTGATAGACTGGACACTGATGAGGGACTGATAGACTGGACACTGCAGAGGGACTGATAGACTGGACACTGCAGAGGGACTGATAGACTGGACACTATAGAGGGACTGATAGATTGGAGCAGAACACTATAGAGGGACTGATAGACTGGACACTGTAGAGAGACTGATAGACTGGACACTGTAGAGGGACTGATAGACTGGACACTGTAGAGGGACTGATAGACTGGACACTGTAGAGGGACTGATAGACTGGACACTATAGAGGGACTGATAGACTGGACACTATAGAGGGACTGATAGATTGGAGCAGAACACTATAGAGGGACTGATAGAATGGACACTGTAGAGGGACTGATAGACTGGACACTGCAGAGGGACTGATAGACTGGACACTGTAGAGGGACTGATATATTGGATCAGAACACTGTAGAGGGACTGATAGATTGGAGCAGAACACTGTGGAGGGACTGATAGATTAGAGCAGAACACTGTGGAGGGACTGATAGATTAGAGCAGAACACTGTAGAGGGACTGATAGATTAGAGCAGAACACTGTAGAGGGACTGATAGATTAGAGCAGAACACTGTAGAGGGACTGATAGATTAGAGCAGAACACTGTAGAGGGACTGATAGATTAGAGCAGAACACTGTAGAGGGACTGATAGATTAGAGCAGAACACTGTAGAGGGACTGATAGATTAGAGCAGAACACTGTAGAGGGACTGATAGATTAGAGCAGAACACTGTAGAGGGACTGATAGATTAGAGCAGAACACTGTAGAGGGACTGATAGATTAGAGCAGAACACTGTAGAGGGACTGATAGATTAGAGCAGAACACTGTAGAGGGACTGATAGATTAGAGCAGAACACTGTAGTGGAACTGATATATTGGATCAGAACACTGTAGAGGGACTGATAGATTAGAGCAGAACACTGTAGAGGGACTGATAGATTGGAGCAGAACACTGTAGTGGAACTGATATATTGGAGGAGAACACTGTGGAGGGACTGATAGATTGGATCAGAACACTGTGGAGGGACTGATAGATTAGAGCAGAACACTGTAGAGGGACTGATAGATTGGAGCAGAACACTGTAGAGGGACTGATATATTGGATCAGAACACTGTAGAGGGACTGATAGATTGGAGCAGAACACTGTAGAGGGACTGATAGATTGGAGCAGAACACTGTAGAGGGACTGTTATATTGGATCAGAACACTGTAGAGGGACTGATAGATTGGAGCAGAACACTGTAGAGGGACTGATATATTGGATCAGAACACTGTAGAGGGACTGATAGATTGGAGCAGAACACTGTAGAGGGACTGATAGATTAGAGCAGAACACTGTAGAGGGACTGATAGATTGGAGCAGAACACTGTAGTGGGACTGATAGATTGGAGCAGAACACTGTGGAGGGACTGATATATTGGATCAGAACACTGTAGAGGGACTGATATATTGGATCAGAACACTGTGGAGGGACTGATAGATTGGATCAGAACACTGTAGAGTTACACATACAGCAGTCCTGCAGACTGACAGACAGTACATTCTGGAACATAGCTCATCTCCTAAGACTGATGTTTTCTTGGGTCTCCTTGTCATGTCAATCTTAGCTGAGTGAAGTGGATAGCAGTGCTGACTGGGCTCAACCCTGCAGTGCGGACTTGGCCATAAACAATATTTGTCAAACTCATTCAACGTAGGGCCGAATGTCTGTGGGTTTTTGCTCTTTGCTTGTACTTGATGGATGAATTGAGATCACTAATTAATTAGTAAGGAACTCCCCTCACCTGGTTGTCTAGGTCTTAATTGAAAGGAAAAAACAAAAACCAGCTGACACTAGTCCCTTATTGGAATGTGTTTGACAGTCCTGATCCAAACCTTCCAGGTAGGAACGAGCTTAACAAACAGTCCTGTGATATAGATTATCCTCAGAGTATTTAGCTGTTAGAACTACTCATAGCAATAGGGCACCGTTCACTACATTGATTCATCGTTGAATCTTCACTCTCATCTTGGTGAAATAGTATCTGATATCTGTGAAACCACATCAGGATATCTGGTCTAAATGTAACAGACAGATCAGTTCCTATCTGATATACAGTATGTGAAACCACATCAGGATATCTGGTCTAAATGTAACAGACAGATCAGTTCCTATCTGATATACAGTATGTGAAACCACATCAGGATATCTGGTCTAAATGTAACAGACAGATCAGTTCCTATCTGATATACAGTATGTGAAACCACATCAGGATATCTGGTCTAAATGTAACAGACAGATCAGTTCCTATCTGATATACAGTATGTGAAACCACATCAGGATATCTGGTCTAAATGTAACAGACAGATCAGTTCCTATCTGATATACAGTATGTGAAACCACATCAGGATATCTGGTCTAAATGTAACAGACAGATCAGTTCCTATCTGATATACAGTATGTGAAACCACATCAGGATATCTGGTCTAAATGTAACAGACAGATCAGTTCCTATCTGATATACAGTATGTGAAACCACATCAGGATATCTGGTCTAAATGTAACAGACAGATCAGTTCCTATGTGATATACAGTATGTGAAACCACATCAGGATATCTGGTGTTAATGTTACAGACAGATCAGTTCCTATCTGATATACAGTATGTGAAACCACATCAGGATATCTGGTCTAAATGTAACAGACAGATCAGTTCCTATCTGATATACAGTATGTGAAACCACATCAGGATATCTGGTCTAAATGTAACAGACAGATCAGTTCCTATCTGATATATGTGAAACCACATCAGGATATCTGGTCTAAATGTAACAGACAGATCAGTTCCTATCTGATATACAGTATGTGAAACCACATCAGGATATCTGGTCTAAATGTAACAGACAGATCAGTTCCTATCTGATATCTGTGAAACCACATCAGGATATCTGGTCTAAATGTAACAGACAGATCAGTTCCTATCTGATATACAGTATGTGAAACCACATCAGTATATCTGGTCTTAATGTAACAGACAGATCAGTTCCTATCTGATATATGTGAAACCACATCAGGATATCTGGTCTAAATGTAACAGACAGATCAGTTCCTATCTGATATACAGTATGTGAAACCACATCAGGATATCTGGTCTAAATGTAACAGACAGATCAGTTCCTATCTGATATACAGTATGTGAAACCACATCAGGATATCTGGTCTAAATGTAACAGACAGATCAGTTCCTATCTGATATACAGTATGTGAAACCACATCAGGATATCTGGTCTAAATGTAACAGACAGATCAGTTCCTATCTGATATACAGTATGTGAAACCACATCAGGATATCTGGTCTAAATGTAACAGACAGATCAGTTCCTATCTGATATACAGTATGTGAAACCACATCAGGATATCTGGTCTAAATGTAACAGACAGATCAGTTCATATCTGATATACAGTATGTGAAACCACATCAGGATATCTGGTCTTAATGTAACAGACAGATCTGTTCCTATCTGATATACAGTATGTGAAACCACATCAGGATATCTGGTCTAAATGTAACAGACAGATCAGTTCCTATCTGATATACAGTATGTGAAACCACATCAGGATATCTGGTCTAAATGTAACAGACAGATCAGTTCCTATCTGATATACAGTATGTGAAACCACATCAGGATATCTGGTCTAAATGTAACAGACAGATCAGTTCCTATCTGATATACAGTATGTGAAACCACATCAGGATATCTGGTCTAAATGTAACAGACAGATCAGTTCCTATCTGATATCTGTGAAACCACATCAGGATATCTGGTCTAAATGTAACAGACAGATCAGTTCCTATCTGATATACAGTATGTGAAACCACATCAGGATATCTGGTGTTAATGTAACAGACAGATCAGTTCCTATCTGATATACAGTATGTGAAACCACATCAGGATATCTGGTCTAAATGTAACAGACAGATCAGTTCCTATCTGATGTACAGTATGTGAAACCACATCAGGATATCTGGTCTAAATGTAACAGACAGATCAGTTCCTATCTGATGTACAGTATGTGAAACCACATCAGGATATCTGGTCTAAATGTAACAGACAGATCAGCTCCTATCTGATATACAGTATGTGAAACCACATCAGGATATCTGGTCTAAATGTAACAGACAGATCAGTTCCTATCTGATGTACAGTATGTGAAACCACATCAGGATATCTGGTCTAAATGTAACAGACAGATCAGCTCCTATCTGATATACAGTATGTGAAACCACATCAGGATATCTGGTCTAAATGTAACAAACAGATCAGTTCCTATCTGATATATGTGAAACCACATCAGGATATCTGGTCTAAATGTAACAGACAGATCAGTTCCTATCTGATATACAGTATGTGAAACCACATCAGGATATCTGGTCTAAATGTAACAGACAGATCAGTTCATATCTGATGTACAGTATGTGAAACCACATCAGAATACCTGGTGTTAATGTAACAGACAGATCAGTTCCTATCTGATATACAGTATGTGAAACCACATCAGGATATCTGGTCTAAATGTAACAGACAGATCAGTTCATATCTGATGTACAGTATGTGAAACCACATCAGGATATCTGGTCTTAATGTAACAGACAGATCAGTTCCTATCTGATATACAGTATGTGAAACCACATCAGGATATCTGGTCTAAATTTAACAGACAGATCAGTTCCTATCTGATATACAGTATGTGAAACCACATCAGGATATCTGGTCTTAATGTAACAGACAGATCAGTTCCTATCTGATATCTGTGAAACCACATCAGGATATCTGGTGTTAATGTAACAGACAGATCAGTTCATATCTGATATACAGTATGTGAAACCACATCAGGATATCTGGTCTTAATGTAACAGACAGATCAGTTCCTATCTGATATCTGTGAAACCACATCAGGATATCTGGTCTTAATGTAACAGACAGATCAGTTCCTATCTGATATCTGTGAAACCACATCAGGATATCTGGTGTAAATGTAACAGACAGATCAGTTCATATCTGATATACAGTATGTGAAACCACATCAGGATATCTGGTCTAAATGTAACAGACAGATCAGTTCCTATCTGTTCCCTCCCGCTCCGTGGCTCGATGACTCATTGCGAGCTCACAGAACAGAGCTCCGGGCAGCCGAGCGGAAATGGAGGAAAACCCGCCTCCCTGCGGACCTGGCATCCTTTCACTCCCTCCTCTCTACATTTTCCTCCTCTGTCTCTGCTGCTAAAGCCACTTTCTACCACTCTAAATTCCAAGCATCTGCCTCTAACCCTAGGAAGCTCTTTGCCACCTTCTCCTCCCTTCTGAATCCTCCTCCCCCTCCCCCCCTCCTCCCTCTCTGCAGATGACTTCGTCAACCATTTTGAAAAGAAGGTCGACGACATCCGATCCTCGTTTGCTAAGTCAAACGACACCGCTGGTTCTGCTCACACTGCCCTACCCTGTGCTCTGACCTCTTTCTCCCCTCTCTCTCCAGATGAAATCTCGCTTCTTGTGACGGCCGGCCGCCCAACAACCTGCCCGCTCGACCCTATCCCCTCCTCTCTCCTCCAGACCATTTCCGGGGACCTTCTCCCTTACCTCACCTCGCTCATCAACTCATCCCTGACCGCTGGCTACGTCCCTTCCGTCTTCAAGAGAGCGAGAGTTGCACCCTTCTGAAGAAACCTACACTCGATCCCTCCGATGTCAACAACTACAGACCAGTATCCCTTCTTTCTTTTCTCTCCAAAACTCTTGAACGTGCCGTCCTTGGCCAGCTCTCCCTCTATCTCTCTCAGAATGACCTTCTTGATCCAAATCAGTCAGGTTTCAAGACTAGTCATTCAACTGAGACTGCTCTTCTCTGCATCACGGAGGCGCTCCGCACTGCTAAAGCTAACTCTCTCTCCTCTGCTCTCATCCTTCTAGACCTATCGGCTGCCTTCGATACTGTGAACCATCAGATCCTCCTCTCCACCCTCTCCGAGTTGGGCATCTCCCGGCGCGGCCCACGCTTGATTGCGTCCTACCTGACAGGTCGCTCCTACCAGGTGGCGTGGCGAGAATCTGTCTCCTCGCCACGCGCTCTCACCACTGGTGTCCCCCAGGGCTCTGTTCTAGGCCCTCTCCTATTCTCGCTATACACCAAGTCACTTGGCTCTGTCATAACCTCACATGGTCTCTCCTATCATTGCTATGCAGACGACACACAATTAATCTTCTCCTTTCCCCCTTCTGATGACCAGGTGGCGAATCGCATCTCTGCATGTCTGGCAGACATATCAGTGTGGATGACGGATCACCACCTCAAGCTGAACCTCGGCAAGACGGAGCTGCTCTTCCTCCCGGGGAAGGACTGCCCGTTCCATGATCTCGCCATCACGGTTGACAACTCCATTGTGTCCTCCTCCCAGAGCGCTAAGAACCTTGGCGTGATCCTGGACAACACCCTGTCGTTCTCAACCAACATCATGGCGGTGGCCCGTTCCTGTAGGTTCATGCTCTACAACATCCGCAGAGTACGACCCTGCCTCACCCAGGAAGCGGCGCAGGTCCTAATCCAGGCACTTGTCATCTCCCGTCTGGATTACTGCAACTCGCTGTTGGCTGGGCTCCCTGCCTGTGCCATTAAACCCCTACAACTCATCCAGAACGCCGCAGCCCGTCTGGTGTTCAACCTTCCCAAGTTCTCTCACGTCACCCCGCTCCTCCGCTCTCTCCACTGGCTTCCAGTTGAAGCTCGCATCCGCTACAAGACCATGGTGCTTGCCTACGGAGCTGTGAGGGGGACGGCACCGCAGTACCTCCAGGCTCTGATCAGGCCCTACACCCAAGCAAGGGCACTGCGTTCATCCTCCTCTGGCCTGCTCGCCTCCCTACCATTGAGGAAGTACAGTTCCCGCTCAGCCCAGTCAAAACTGTTCGCTGCTCTGGCCCCCCAATGGTGGAACAAACTCCCTCACGACGCCAGGACAGCGGAGTCAATCACCACCTTCCGGAGACACCTGAAACCCCACCTCTTCAAGGAATACCTAGGATAGGATAAGCAATCCTTCTCACCCCCCCCCCTTAATGACTTAGATGCACTATTGTAAAGTGGCTGTTCCACTGGATGTCAGAAGGTGAATTCACCAATTTGTAAGTCGCTCTGGATAAGAGCGTCTGCTAAATGACTTAAATGTAAATGTAAATGTAATATACAGTATGTGAAACCACATCAGGATATCTGGTCTAAATGTAACAGACAGATCAGTTCCTATCTGATATACAGTATGTGAAACCACATCAGGATATCTGGTCTTAATGTAACAGACAGATCAGTTCCTATCTGATATACAGTATGTGAAACCACATCAGGATATCTGGTGTTAATGTAACAGACAGATCAGTTCCTATCTGATATACAGTATGTGAAACCACATCAGGATATCTGGTCTAAATGTAACAGACAGATCAGTTCCTATCTGATATACAGTATGTGAAACCACATCAGGATATCTGGTCTAAATGTAACAGACAGATCAGTTCCTATCTGATATACAGTATGTGAAACCACATCAGGATATCTGGTCTAAATGTAACAGACAGATCAGTTCCTATCTGATATACAGTATGTGAAACCACATCAGGATATCTGGTCTAAATGTAACAGACAGATCAGTTCCTATCTGATATCTGTGAAACCACATCAGGATATCTGGTCTTAATGTAACAGACAGATCAGTTCCTATCTGATATACAGTATGTGAAACCACATCAGGATATCTGGTCTAAATGTAACAGACAGATCAGTTCCTATCTGATATACAGTATGTGAAACCACATCAGGATATCTGGTCTTAATGTAACAGACAGATCAGTTCCTATCTGATATACAGTATGTGAAACCACATCAGGATATCTGGTGTTAATGTAACAGACAGATCAGTTCCTATCTGATATACAGTATGTGAAACCACATCAGGATATCTGGTCTAAATGTAACAGACAGATCAGTTCCTATCTGATATACAGTATGTGAAACCACATCAGGATATCTGGTCTAAATGTAACAGACAGATCAGTTCCTATCTGATATACAGTATGTGAAACCACATCAGGATATCTGGTCTAAATGTAACAGACAGATCAGTTCCTATCTGATATACAGTATGTGAAACCACATCAGGATATCTGGTCTAAATGTAACAGACAGATCAGTTCCTATCTGATATACAGTATGTGAAACCACATCAGGATATCTGGTCTAAATGTAACAGACAGATCAGTTCCTATCTGATATACAGTATGTGAAACCACATCAGGATATCTGGTCTAAATGTAACAGACAGATCAGTTCCTATCTGATATCTGTGAAACCACATCAGGATATCTGGTCTTAATGTAACAGACAGATCAGTTCCTATCTGATATCTGTGAAACCACATCAGGATATCTGGTCTAAATGTAACAGACAGATCAGTTCATATCTGATATACAGTATGTGAAACCACATCAGGATATCTGGTCTAAATGTAACAGACAGATCAGTTCCTATCTGATATACAGTATGTGAAACCACATCAGGATATCTGGTGTTAATGTAACAGACAGATCAGTTCCTATCTGATATACAGTATGTGAAACCACATCAGGATATCTGGTCTAAATGTAACAGACAGATCAGTTCCTATCTGATATATGTGAAACCACATCAGGATATCTGGTCTAAATGTAACAGACAGATCAGTTCCTATCTGATATATGTGAAACCACATCAGGATATCTGGTGTTAATGTAACAGACAGATCAGTTCCTATCTGATATACAGTATGTGAAACCACATCAGGATATCTGGTCTAAATGTAACAGACAGATCAGTTCCTATCTGATAAACAGTATGTGAAACCACATCAGGATATCTGGTCTAAATGTAACAGACAGATCAGTTCCTATCTGATATACAGTATGTGAAACCACATCAGGATATCTGGTCTAAATGTAACAGACAGATCAGTTCATATCTGATATACAGTATGTGAAACCAAATCAGGATATCTGGTCTAAATGTAACAGACAGATCAGTTCCTATCTGATATACAGTATGTGAAACCACATCAGGATATCTGGTCTAAATGTAACAGACAGATCAGTTCCTATCTGATATACAGTATGTGAAACCACATCAGGATACCTGGTCTAAATGTAACAGACAGATCCGTTCCTATCTGATATACAGTATGTGAAACCACATAAAAATACCTGGTCTAAATGTAACAGACAGATCAGTTCCTATCTGATATACAGTATGTGAAACCACATCAGGATATCTGGTCTAAATGTAACAGACAGATCAGTTCCTATCTGATATACAGTATGTGAAACCACATCAGGATATCTGGTGTTAATGTAACAGACAGATCAGTTCCTATCTGATATACAGTATGTGAAACCACATCAGGATATCTGGTCTAAATGTAACAGACAGATCAGTTCCTATCTGATATATGTGAAACCACATCAGGATATCTGGTCTAAATGTAACAGACAGATCAGTTCCTATCTGATATATGTGAAACCACATCAGGATATCTGGTGTTAATGTAACAGACAGATCAGTTCCTATCTGATATACAGTATGTGAAACCACATCAGGATATCTGGTCTAAATGTAACAGACAGATCAGTTCCTATCTGATAAACAGTATGTGAAACCACATCAGGATATCTGGTCTAAATGTAACAGACAGATCAGTTCCTATCTGATATACAGTATGTGAAACCACATCAGGATATCTGGTCTAAATGTAACAGACAGATCAGTTCATATCTGATATACAGTATGTGAAACCAAATCAGGATATCTGGTCTAAATGTAACAGACAGATCAGTTCCTATCTGATATACAGTATGTGAAACCACATCAGGATATCTGGTCTAAATGTAACAGACAGATCAGTTCCTATCTGATATACAGTATGTGAAACCACATCAGGATACCTGGTCTAAATGTAACAGACAGATCCGTTCCTATCTGATATACAGTATGTGAAACCACATAAAAATACCTGGTCTAAATGTAACAGACAGATCAGTTCCTATCTGATATACAGTATGTGAAACCACATCAGGATATCTGGTCTAAATGTAACAGACAGATCAGTTCCTATCTGATATACAGTATGTGAAACCACATCAGGATATCTGGTCTTAATGTAACAGACAGATCAGTTCCTATCTGATATACAGTATGTGAAACCACATCAGGATATCTGGTGTTAATGTAACAGACAGATCAGTTCCTATCTGATATACAGTATGTGAAACCACATCAGGATATCTGGTCTAAATGTAACAGACAGATCAGTTCCTATCTGATATACAGTATGTGAAACCACATCAGGATATCTGGTCTAAATGTAACAGACAGATCAGTTCCTATCTGATATACAGTATGTGAAACCACATCAGGATATCTGGTCTAAATGTAACAGACAGATCAGTTCCTATCTGATATACAGTATGTGAAACCACATCAGGATATCTGGTCTAAATGTAACAGACAGATCAGTTCCTATCTGATATACAGTATGTGAAACCACATCAGGATATCTGGTCTAAATGTAACAGACAGATCAGTTCCTATCTGATATACAGTATGTGAAACCACATCAGGATATCTGGTCTAAATGTAACAGACAGATCAGTTCCTATCTGATATCTGTGAAACCACATCAGGATATCTGGTCTTAATGTAACAGACAGATCAGTTCCTATCTGATATCTGTGAAACCACATCAGGATATCTGGTCTAAATGTAACAGACAGATCAGTTCATATCTGATATACAGTATGTGAAACCACATCAGGATATCTGGTCTAAATGTAACAGACAGATCAGTTCCTATCTGATATACAGTATGTGAAACCACATCAGGATATCTGGTCTTAATGTAACAGACAGATCAGTTCCTATCTGATATACAGTATGTGAAACCACATCAGGATATCTGGTGTTAATGTAACAGACAGATCAGTTCCTATCTGATATACAGTATGTGAAACCACATCAGGATATCTGGTCTAAATGTAACAGACAGATCAGTTCCTATCTGATATATGTGAAACCACATCAGGATATCTGGTCTAAATGTAACAGACAGATCAGTTCCTATCTGATATATGTGAAACCACATCAGGATATCTGGTGTTAATGTAACAGACAGATCAGTTCCTATCTGATATACAGTATGTGAAACCACATCAGGATATCTGGTCTAAATGTAACAGACAGATCAGTTCCTATCTGATAAACAGTATGTGAAACCACATCAGGATATCTGGTCTAAATGTAACAGACAGATCAGTTCCTATCTGATATACAGTATGTGAAACCACATCAGGATATCTGGTCTAAATGTAACAGACAGATCAGTTCATATCTGATATACAGTATGTGAAACCAAATCAGGATATCTGGTCTAAATGTAACAGACAGATCAGTTCCTATCTGATATACAGTATGTGAAACCACATCAGGATATCTGGTCTAAATGTAACAGACAGATCAGTTCCTATCTGATATACAGTATGTGAAACCACATCAGGATACCTGGTCTAAATGTAACAGACAGATCCGTTCCTATCTGATATACAGTATGTGAAACCACATAAAAATACCTGGTCTAAATGTAACAGACAGATCAGTTCCTATCTGATATACAGTATGTGAAACCACATCAGGATATCTGGTCTAAATGTAACAGACAGATCAGTTCCTATCTGATATACAGTATGTGAAACCACATCAGGATATCTGGTGTTAATGTAACAGACAGATCAGTTCCTATCTGATATACAGTATGTGAAACCACATCAGGATATCTGGTCTAAATGTAACAGACAGATCAGTTCCTATCTGATATATGTGAAACCACATCAGGATATCTGGTCTAAATGTAACAGACAGATCAGTTCCTATCTGATATATGTGAAACCACATCAGGATATCTGGTGTTAATGTAACAGACAGATCAGTTCCTATCTGATATACAGTATGTGAAACCACATCAGGATATCTGGTCTAAATGTAACAGACAGATCAGTTCCTATCTGATAAACAGTATGTGAAACCACATCAGGATATCTGGTCTAAATGTAACAGACAGATCAGTTCCTATCTGATATACAGTATGTGAAACCACATCAGGATATCTGGTCTAAATGTAACAGACAGATCAGTTCATATCTGATATACAGTATGTGAAACCAAATCAGGATATCTGGTCTAAATGTAACAGACAGATCAGTTCCTATCTGATATACAGTATGTGAAACCACATCAGGATATCTGGTCTAAATGTAACAGACAGATCAGTTCCTATCTGATATACAGTATGTGAAACCACATCAGGATACCTGGTCTAAATGTAACAGACAGATCCGTTCCTATCTGATATACAGTATGTGAAACCACATAAAAATACCTGGTCTAAATGTAACAGACAGATCAGTTCCTATCTGATATACAGTATGTGAAACCACATCAGGATATCTGGTCTAAATGTAACAGACAGATCAGTTCCTATCTGATATACAGTATGTGAAACCACATCAGGATATCTGGTCTTAATGTAACAGACAGATCAGTTCCTATCTGATATACAGTATGTGAAACCACATCAGGATATCTGGTGTTAATGTAACAGACAGATCAGTTCCTATCTGATATACAGTATGTGAAACCACATCAGGATATCTGGTCTAAATGTAACAGACAGATCAGTTCCTATCTGATATACAGTATGTGAAACCACATCAGGATATCTGGTCTAAATGTAACAGACAGATCAGTTCCTATCTGATATACAGTATGTGAAACCACATCAGGATATCTGGTCTAAATGTAACAGACAGATCAGTTCCTATCTGATATACAGTATGTGAAACCACATCAGGATATCTGGTCTAAATGTAACAGACAGATCAGTTCCTATCTGATATACAGTATGTGAAACCACATCAGGATATCTGGTCTAAATGTAACAGACAGATCAGTTCCTATCTGATATACAGTATGTGAAACCACATCAGGATATCTGGTCTAAATGTAACAGACAGATCAGTTCCTATCTGATATCTGTGAAACCACATCAGGATATCTGGTCTTAATGTAACAGACAGATCAGTTCCTATCTGATATCTGTGAAACCACATCAGGATATCTGGTCTAAATGTAACAGACAGATCAGTTCATATCTGATATACAGTATGTGAAACCACATCAGGATATCTGGTCTAAATGTAACAGACAGATCAGTTCCTATCTGATATACAGTATGTGAAACCACATCAGGATATCTGGTCTTAATGTAACAGACAGATCAGTTCCTATCTGATATACAGTATGTGAAACCACATCAGGATATCTGGTGTTAATGTAACAGACAGATCAGTTCCTATCTGATATACAGTATGTGAAACCACATCAGGATATCTGGTCTAAATGTAACAGACAGATCAGTTCCTATCTGATATATGTGAAACCACATCAGGATATCTGGTCTAAATGTAACAGACAGATCAGTTCCTATCTGATATATGTGAAACCACATCAGGATATCTGGTGTTAATGTAACAGACAGATCAGTTCCTATCTGATATACAGTATGTGAAACCACATCAGGATATCTGGTCTAAATGTAACAGACAGATCAGTTCCTATCTGATAAACAGTATGTGAAACCACATCAGGATATCTGGTCTAAATGTAACAGACAGATCAGTTCCTATCTGATATACAGTATGTGAAACCACATCAGGATATCTGGTCTAAATGTAACAGACAGATCAGTTCATATCTGATATACAGTATGTGAAACCAAATCAGGATATCTGGTCTAAATGTAACAGACAGATCAGTTCCTATCTGATATACAGTATGTGAAACCACATCAGGATATCTGGTCTAAATGTAACAGACAGATCAGTTCCTATCTGATATACAGTATGTGAAACCACATCAGGATACCTGGTCTAAATGTAACAGACAGATCCGTTCCTATCTGATATACAGTATGTGAAACCACATAAAAATACCTGGTCTAAATGTAACAGACAGATCAGTTCCTATCTGATATACAGTATGTGAAACCACATCAGGATATCTGGTCTAAATGTAACAGACAGATCAGTTCCTATCTGATATACAGTATGTGAAACCACATCAGGATATCTGGTGTTAATGTAACAGACAGATCAGTTCCTATCTGATATACAGTATGTGAAACCACATCAGGATATCTGGTCTAAATGTAACAGACAGATCAGTTCCTATCTGATATATGTGAAACCACATCAGGATATCTGGTCTAAATGTAACAGACAGATCAGTTCCTATCTGATATATGTGAAACCACATCAGGATATCTGGTGTTAATGTAACAGACAGATCAGTTCCTATCTGATATACAGTATGTGAAACCACATCAGGATATCTGGTCTAAATGTAACAGACAGATCAGTTCCTATCTGATAAACAGTATGTGAAACCACATCAGGATATCTGGTCTAAATGTAACAGACAGATCAGTTCCTATCTGATATACAGTATGTGAAACCACATCAGGATATCTGGTCTAAATGTAACAGACAGATCAGTTCATATCTGATATACAGTATGTGAAACCAAATCAGGATATCTGGTCTAAATGTAACAGACAGATCAGTTCCTATCTGATATACAGTATGTGAAACCACATCAGGATATCTGGTCTAAATGTAACAGACAGATCAGTTCCTATCTGATATACAGTATGTGAAACCACATCAGGATACCTGGTCTAAATGTAACAGACAGATCCGTTCCTATCTGATATACAGTATGTGAAACCACATAAAAATACCTGGTCTAAATGTAACAGACAGATCAGTTCCTATCTGATATACAGTATGTGAAACCACATCAGGATATCTGGTCTAAATGTAACAGACAGATCAGTTCCTATCTGATATCTGTGAAACCACATCAGGATATCTGGTCTAAATGTAACAGACAGATCAGTTCCTATCTGATATACAGTATGTGAAACCACATCAGGATATCTGGTCTAAATGTAACAGACAGATCAGTTCCTATCTGATATACAGTATGTGAAACCACATCAGGATATCTGGTCTAAATGTAACAGACAGATCAGTTCCTATCTGATATACAGTATGTGAAACCACATCAGGATATCTGGTCTAAATGTAACAGACAGATCAGTTCCTATCTGATATACAGTATGTGAAACCACATCAGGATATCTGGTCTTAATGTAACAGACAGATCAGTTCCTATCTGATGTACAGTATGTGAAACCACATCAGGATATCTGGTCTTAATGTAACAGACAGATCAGTTCCTATCTGATATACAGTATGTGAAACCACATCAGAATACCTGGTGTTAATGTAACAGACAGATCAGTTCCTATCTGATATACAGTATGTGAAACCACATCAGGATATCTGGTCTAAATGTAACAGACAGATCAGTTCCTATCTGATATACAGTATGTGAAACCACATCAGGATATCTGGTCTAAATGTAACAGACAGATCAGTTCCTATCTGATATACAGTATGTGAAACCACATCAGGATATCTGGTCTAAATGTAACAGACAGATCAGTTCCTATCTGATATCTGTGAAACCACATCAGGATATCTGGTCTAAATGTAACAGACAGATCAGTTCCTATCTGATATACAGTATGTGAAACCACATCAGGATATCTGGTCTAAATGTAACAGACAGATCAGTTCCTATCTGATATACAGTATGTGAAACCACATCAGGATATCTGGTGTTAATGTAACAGACAGATCTGTTCCTATCTGATATACAGTATGTGAAACCACATCAGGATATCTGGTCTAAATGTAACAGACAGATCAGTTCCTATCTGATATACAGTATGTGAAACCACATCAGGATATCTGGTGTTAATGTAACAGACAGATCAGTTCCTATCTGATATACAGTATGTGAAACCACATCAGGATATCTGGTCTTAATGTAACAGACAGATCTGTTCCTATCTGATATACAGTATGTGAAACCACATCAGGATATCTGGTCTAAATGTAACAGACAGATCAGCTCCTATCTGATATACAGTATGTGAAACCACATCAGGATATCTGGTCTAAATGTAACAGACAGATCAGTTCCTATCTGATATACAGTATGTGAAACCACATCAGGATATCTGGTCTTAATGTAACAGACAGATCTGTTCCTATCTGATAAACAGTATGTGAAACCACATCAGGATATATGGTCTAAATGTAACAGGCAGATCAGTTCCTATCTGATATACAGTATGTGAAACCACATCAGGATATCTGGTCTAAATGTAACAGACAGATCCGTTCCTATCTGATATACAGTATGTGAAACCACATAAAAATACCTGGTCTAAATGTAACAGACAGATCAGTTCCTATCTGATATACAGTATGTGAAACCACATCAGGATATCTGGTCTAAATGTAACAGACAGATCAGTTCCTATCTGATATACAGTATGTGAAACCACATCAGGATATCTGGTCTAAATGTAACAGACAGATCAGTTCCTATCTGATATACAGTATGTGAATCCACATCAGAATATCTGGTCTAAATGTAACAGACAGATCAGTTCCTATCTGATATACAGTATGTGAAACCACATCAGGATATCTGGTGTTAATGTTACAGACAGATAAACAATATAGAATACATCACGTCATTTAGTTAGATAGGTAAGACCCTGACCCTCATTTGGCTAGACCTTAGTTGGGTAAGACCCTAACCCTCATTTAGTTAGTTAGTTAGGTAAGACACTAACCCTCATTTAGCTAGACATTAGTTGGGTAAGACCCTAACCCTCATTTAGTTAGTTAGTTAGGTAAGACCCTAACCCTCATTTAGCTAGACCTTAGTTGGGTAAGACCCTAACCCTCATTTAGCTAGACCTTAGTTGGGTAAGACCCTAACCCTCATTTAGTTAGTTAGTTAGGTAAGACCCTAACCCTCATTTAGCTAGACCTTAGTTGGGTAAGACCCTAACCCTCAGTTAATTAGTTAGTTAGGTAAGACCCTAACCCTCATTTAGCTAGACCTTAGTTGGGTAAGACCCTAACCCTCATTTAGCTAGACCTTAGTTGGGTAAGACCCTAACCCTCATTTAGCTAGACCTTAGTTAGGTAAGACCCTAGCCCTCATTTAGTTAGTTAGTTAGGTAAGACCCTAAACTTCATTTAGTTAGTTAGTTAGGTAAGACCCTGACCCTCATTTAGCTAGACCTTAGTTGGGTAAGACCGTAACCCTCGTTTAGTTAGTTAGTTTGTTAGGTAAGACCCTAACCCTCATTTAGTTAGTTTGTTAGGTAAGACCCTGATCCTCATTGAGTTAGTTAGTTAGTTTGTTAGGTACGACCCTAACCCTCATTTAGTTAGTTAGTTAGGTAAGACCCTAACCCCCATTTAGTTAGTTAGTTATTTAGTTAGGTACGACCCTGACCCTCATTTAGCTTGACCTTAGTTAAGACCCTATCCCTCATTTAGTTAGTTTGTTAGGTACGACCCTAACCTTCATTTAGTTAGTTTGTTAGGTACGACCCTAACTCTCATTTAGTTAGTTTGTTACGTACGACCCTAACCTTCATTTAGTTAGTTTGTTAGGTACGACCCTAACTCTCATTTAGTTAGTTTGTTACGTACGACCCTAACCTTCATTTAGTTAGTTTGTTACGTACGACCCTAACCTTCATTTAGTTAGGTTGTTAGGTACGACCCTAAATCTCATTTAGTTAGTTTGTTACGTACGACCCTAACTCTCATTTAGTTAGTTTGTTAGGTACGACTCTAACCTTCATTTAGTTAGTTTGTTAGGTACGACTCTAACTCTCATTTAGTTAGTTTGTTAGGTACGACCCTAACCTTCATTTAGTTAGTTTGTTAGGTACTACCCTAACCTTCATTTAGTTAGTTTGTTAGGTACGACCCTAAACCTCATTTAGTTAGTTTGTTAGGTACGAACCTAACCCTCATTTAGTTAGTTTGTTAGGTACGACCCTAACCTTCATTTAGTTAGTTTGTTAGGTACGACCCTAACTCTCATTTAGTTAGTTTGTTAGGTACGACCCTAACTCTCAATTAGTTAGTTTGTTAGGTACGACCTAACCTTCATTTAGTTAGTTTGTTAGGTACGACCCTAACCTTCATTTCGTTAGTTTGTTACGCACGACCCTAACTCTCATTTAGTTCGTTTGTTAGGTACGACCCTAACCTTCATTTAGTTAGTTTGTTAGGTACGACCCTAACCTTCATTTAGTTAGTTTGTTAGGTACGACCCTAACCTTCATTTAGTTAGTTTGTTAGGTACGACCCTAACCTTCATTTAGTTAGTTTGTTAGGTACGACCCTAACCTTCATTTAGTTAGTTTGTTAGGTACAACCCTAACCTCATTTAGTTAGTTTGTTAGGTACGACCCTAACCTTCATTTAGTTAGTTTGTTAGGTACGACCTAACTCTCATTTAGTTAGTTTGTTAGGTACGACCCTAACTCTCATTTAGTTAGTTTGTTAGGTACGACCCTAACCTTCATTTAGTTAGTTTGTTAGGTACGACCCTAACCTTCATTTAGTTAGTTTGTTAGGTACGACCCTAACTCTCATTTAGTTAGTTTGTTAGGTACGACCCTAACTCTCATTTAGTTAGTTTGTTACGTACGACCCTAACTCTCATTTAGTTAGTTTGTTACGTACGACAATAACTCTCATTTAGTTAGTTTGTTAGGTACGACCCTAACCTTCATTTAGTTAGTTTGTTACGTACGACCCTAACCTTCATTTAGTTAGTTTGTTAGGTACGACCCTAACCTTCATTTAGTTAGTTTGTTAGGTACGACCCTAACCTTCATTTAGTTAGTTTGTTAGGTACTACCCTAACCTTCATTTAGTTTGTTTGTTACGTACGACCCTAACCTTCATTTAGTTAGTTTGTTACGTACGACACTAACCTTCATTTAGTTAGTTTGTTAGGTACGACCCTAACTCTCATTTAGTTAGTTTGTTACGTACCACCCTAACTCTCATTTAGTTCGTTTGTTAGGTACGACCCTAACCTTCATTTAGTTAGTTTGTTAGGTACGACCCTAACCTTCATTTAGTTAGTTTGTTAGGTACGACCCTAACTCTCATTTAGTTAGTTTGTTACGTACGACCCTAACTCTCATTTAGTTAGTTTGTTACCTACGACCCTAACTCTCATTTAGTTAGTTTGTTACGTACGACCCTAACCTTCATTCAGTTAGTTTGTTAGGTACGACCCTAACTCTCATTTAGTTAGTTTGTTACGCATTTGACTCTAACTCTCATTTAGTTAGTTTGTTAGGTACGACCCTAACCTTCATTTAGTTAGTTTGTTAGGTACGACTCTAACTCTCATTTAGTTAGTTTGTTAGGTACGACCCTAACCTTCATTTAGTTAGTTTGTTAGGTACTACCCTAACCTTCATTTAGTTAGTTTGTTAGGTACGACCCTAACCCTCATTTAGTTAGTTTGTTAGGTACGACCCTAACCTTCATTTAGTTAGTTTGTTAGGTACGACCCTAACTCTCATTTAGTTAGTTTGTTAGGTACGACCCTAACCTTCATTTAGTTAGTTTGTTACGTACGACCCTAACCTTCATTTAGTTAGTTTGTTAGGTACGACCCTAACCTTAATTTAGTTAGTTTGTTAGGTACGACCCTAACTCTCATTTAGTTTGTTTGTTACGTACGACCCTAACCTTCATTTAGTTAGTTTGTTACGTACGACCCTAACCTTCATTTAGTTAGTTTGTTAGGTACGACCCTAACTCTCATTTAGTTAGTTTGTTACGTACGACCCTAAACCTCATTTAGATAGTTTGTTAGGTACGACCCTAACCTTCATTTAGTTAGTTTGTTAGGTACGACTCTAACTCTCATTTAGTTAGTTTGTTAGGTACGACCCTAACTCTCATTTAGTTAGTTTGTTAGGTACGACCCTAACTCTCATTTAGTTAGTTTGTTAGGTACGACCTAACCTTCATTTAGTTAGTTTGTTAGGTACGACCCTAACTCTCATTTAGTTAGTTTGTTAGGTACGACCCTAACTCTCATTTAGTTAGTTTGTTAGGTACGACCCTAACCTTCATTTAGTTAGTTTGTTAGGTACGACCTAACCTTCATTTAGTTAGTTTGTTAGGTACGACCTAACTCTCATTTAGTTAGTTTGTTAGGTACTAACTCTAACCTTCATTTAGTTATTTTGTTAGGTATGACCCTAACTCTCATTTAGTTAGTTTGTTAGGTACGACCCTAACCTTCATTTAGTTAGTTTGTTAGGTACGACCCTAACTCTCATTTAGTTAGTTTGTTAGGTACGACCCTAACCCTCATTTAGTTAGTTTGTTAGGTATGACCCTAACCTTCATTTAGTTAGTTTGTTAGGTACGACCCTAACCTTCATTTAGTTAGTTTGTTAGGTACGACCCTAACCTTCATTTAGTTAGTTTGTTAGGTACGACCCTAACTCTCATTTAGTTAGTTTGTTAGGTACGACCCTAACCTTTATTTAGTTAGTTTGTTAGGTATGACCCTAACTCTCATTTAGTTAGTTTGTTAGGTACGACCCTAACCTTCATTTAGTTAGTTTGTTAGGTACGACCTAACTCTCATTTAGTTAGTTTGTTAGGTACGACCCTAACCCTCATTTAGTTAGTTTGTTAGGTACGACCCTAACCTTCATTTAGTTAGTTTGTTAGGTACGACCCTAACCTTCATTTAGTTAGTTTGTTAGGTACGACCCTAACCTTCATTTAGTTAGTTTGTTAGGTACGACCCTAACCTTCATTTAGTTAGTTTGTTACGTACGACCCTAACCTTCATTTAGTTAGTTTGTTAGGTACGACCCTAACTCTCATTTAGTTAGTTTGTTACGTACGACCCTAAACCTCATTTAGATAGTTTGTTAGGTACGACCCTAACCTTCATTTAGTTAGTTTGTTAGGTACAACTCTAACTCTCATTTAGTTAGTTTGTTAGGTACGACCCTAACTCTCATTTAGTTAGTTTGTTAGGTACGACCCTAACTCTCATTTAGTTAGTTTGTTAGGTACGACCCTAACCTTCATTTAGTTAGTTTGTTAGGTACGACCCTAACTCTCATTTAGTTAGTTTGTTAGGTACGACCCTAACTCTCATTTAGTTAGTTTGTTAGGTACGACCCTAACCTTCATTTAGTTAGTTTGTTAGGTACGACCCTAACCTTCATTTAGTTAGTTTGTTAGGTACGACCCTAACTCTCATTTAGTTAGTTTGTTAGGTACGACCCTAACCTTCATTTAGTTAGTTTGTTAGGTATGACCCTAACTCTCATTTAGTTAGTTTGTTAGGTACGACCCTAACCTTCATTTAGTTAGTTTGTTAGGTACGACCCTAACTCTCATTTAGTTAGTTTGTTAGGTACGACCTAACCTTCATTTAGTTAGTTTGTTAGGTATGACCCTAACTCTCATTTAGTTAGTTTGTTACGTACGACCTAACCTTCATTTAGTTAGTTTGTTAGGTACGACCTAACCTTCATTTAGTTAGTTTGTTACGTACGACCCTAACCTTCATTTAGTTAGTTTGTTAGGTACGACCCTAACCTTAATTTAGTTAGTTTGTTAGGTACGACTCTAACTCTCATTTAGTTTGTTTGTTACGCATTTAACCCTAACCTTCATTTAGTTAGTTTGTTACGCATTACGACCCTAACCTTCATTTAGTTAGTTTGTTAGGTACGACCCTAACTCTCATTTAGTTAGTTTGTTACGCATTCGACCCTAAACCTCATTTAGATAGTTTGTTAGGTACGACCCTAACCTTCATTTAGTTAGTTTGTTAGGTACGACTCTAACTCTCATTTAGTTAGTTTGTTAGGTACGACCCTAACTCTCATTTAGTTAGTTTGTTAGGTACGACCTAACTCTCATTTAGTTAGTTTGTTAGGTACGACCCTAACCTTCATTTAGTTAGTTTGTTAGGTACGACCTAACTCTCATTTAGTTAGTTTGTTAGGTACGACCTAACTCTCATTTAGTTAGTTTGTTAGGTACGACCCTAACCTTCATTTAGTTAGTTTGTTAGGTACGACCTAACCTTCATTTAGTTAGTTTGTTAGGTACGACCCTAACTCTCATTTAGTTAGTTTGTTAGGTACGACCCTAACCTTCATTTAGTTATTTTGTTAGGTATGACCCTAACTCTCATTTAGTTAGTTTGTTAGGTACGACCCTAACCTTCATTTAGTTAGTTTGTTAGGTACGACCCTAACTCTCATTTAGTTAGTTTGTTAGGTACGACCCTAACCCTCATTTAGTTAGTTTGTTAGGTATGACCCTAACCTTCATTTAGTTAGTTTGTTAGGTACGACCCTAACCTTCATTTAGTTAGTTTGTTAGGTACACCTAACCTTCATTTAGTTAGTTTGTTAGGTACGACCTAACTCTCATTTAGTTAGTTTGTTAGGTACGACCCTAACCTTTATTTAGTTAGTTTGTTAGGTATGACCCTAACTCTCATTTAGTTAGTTTGTTAGGTACGACCCTAACCTTCATTTAGTTAGTTTGTTAGGTACGACCCTAACTCTCATTTAGTTAGTTTGTTAGGTACGACCCTAACCCTCATTTAGTTAGTTTGTTAGGTACGACCCTAACCTTCATTTAGTTAGTTTGTTAGGTACGACCCTAACCTTCATTTAGTTAGTTTGTTAGGTACGACCCTAACCTTCATTTAGTTAGTTTGTTAGGTACGACCCTAACCTTCATTTAGTTAGTTTGTTACGTACGACCCTAACCTTCATTTAGTTAGTTTGTTAGGTACGACCTAACTCTCATTTAGTTAGTTTGTTACGCATTTAACCTAAACCTCATTTAGATAGTTTGTTAGGTACGACCCTAACCTTCATTTAGTTAGTTTGTTAGGTACAACTCTAACTCTCATTTAGTTAGTTTGTTAGGTACGACCTAACTCTCATTTAGTTAGTTTGTTAGGTACGACCCTAACTCTCATTTAGTTAGTTTGTTAGGTACGACCTAACCTTCATTTAGTTAGTTTGTTAGGTACGACCCTAACTCTCATTTAGTTAGTTTGTTAGGTACGACCCTAACTCTCATTTAGTTAGTTTGTTAGGTACGACCTAACCTTCATTTAGTTAGTTTGTTAGGTACGACCCTAACCTTCATTTAGTTAGTTTGTTAGGTACGACCTAACTCTCATTTAGTTAGTTTGTTAGGTACGACCCTAACCTTCATTTAGTTAGTTTGTTAGGTATGACCCTAACTCTCATTTAGTTAGTTTGTTAGGTACGACCCTAACCTTCATTTAGTTAGTTTGTTAGGTACGACCCTAACTCTCATTTAGTTAGTTTGTTAGGTACGACCCTAACCTTCATTTAGTTAGTTTGTTAGGTATGACCCTAACTCTCATTTAGTTAGTTTGTTACGTACGACCCTAACCTTCATTTAGTTAGTTTGTTAGGTACGACCCTAACCCTCATTTAGTTAGTTTGTTAGGTACGACCCTAACCTTCATTTAGTTAGTTTGTTAGGTACGACCCTAACCTTCATTTAGTTAGTTTGTTAGGTACGACCCTAACCTTCATTTAGTTAGTTTGTTAGGTACGACCCTAACCTTCATTTAGTTAGTTTGTTAGGTACGACCCTAACCTTCATTTAGTTAGTTTGTTAGATATGACCTAACTCTCATTTAGTTAGTTTGTTAGGTACGACCCTAACCTTCATTTAGTTAGTTTGTTAGGTACGACCCTAACCTTCATTTAGTTAGTTTGTTAGGTACGACCCTAACTCTCATTTAGTTAGTTTGTTAGGTACGACCCTAACCTTCATTTAGTTAGTTTGTTAGGTACGACCCTAACCTTCATTTAGTTAGTTTGTTATGTACGACCTATGAAACGTCTGCTTTATAGGTTACAAGTCCGGGCTCTGGCTGGGCCACTCAAGGACATTCAGAGACGTGTCCTGAATCCACTCCTGTGTTGTCTTGGCTGTGTGCTTAGGGTCTTGTCCCGTTGGAAGGTGACCCTTCACCCCAGTCTGATTTCCTGAGTGCTCTGGAGCAGGTTTTCATCAAGGATGTCTCTACTTTGCTCTGTTCATCTTTCCCTCGATCCTGGCTAGTCACCCAGTCCCTGCCCTTGAAAAGCAGCCTCACGGCATGATGCTGCCACCACCATGCTTTACCGTAGGAGTGGTGCCAAGTTTCCTCCAGACGTGACGCTTGGCATTCAGGCCAAAGAGTTCAATCTTGGTTTCATCAGACCAGAGAATCTTGTTTCTCATGGTCTGAGAGTCCTTTAGGTGCCTTTTGGCAAACTCCAAGTGTGCTGTCATGTGCCTTAAACTAAGGAGTAGCTTCCGTCAAAAAAGTCTGAAAGCTAAATCAGAATCAGGGATAGCTGAAATACAATCAAGGTCACCAAAAAAAGGTTGTTGTGATGCAGGATCTAGTTAGTCAGCGTTGGGGGTAGGGGTTGTGACACCATGCAATATTCATGTGGATCCTGCCGCTGTAACTTGGAACACACAGTGGTGCTGCTAGCCTGCTACAGCAACGTGTCTCTTCTCAGAGCTGCTGGAACACACAGCAGTGCTGCTAGCCTGCTACAGCAACATGTCTCTTCTCAGAGGTGCTGGAACACACAGCGGTGCTGCCAGCCTGCTACAGCAACGTGTCTCTTCTCAGAGGTGCTGGAACACACAGCGGTGCTGCTAGCCTGCTACAGCAACGTGTCTCTTCTCAGAGCTGCTGGAACACACAGCGGTGCTGCTAGACTGCTACAGCAACGTGTCTCTTCTCAGAGCTGCTGGAACACACAGCGGTGCTGCTAGCCTGCTACAGCAACGTGTCTCTTCTCAGAGCTGCTGGAACACACAGCGGTGCTGCTAGCCTGCTACAGCAACGTGTCTCTTCTCAGAGCTGCTGGAACACACAGCGGTGCTGCTAGACTGCTACAGCAACGTATCTCTTCTCAGAGCTGCTGGAACACACAGCGGTGCTGCTAGCCTGCTACAGCAACGTGTCTCTTCTCAGAGCTGCTGGAACACACAGCGGTGCTGCTAGACTGCTACAGCAACGTATCTCTTCTCAGAGCTGCTGGAACACACAGCGGTGCTGCTAGCCTGCTACAGCAACGTGTCTCTTCTCAGAGCTGCTGGAACACACAGCAGTGCTGCTAACCTGACATCTGCATATGCCATTCACAGTGTGGAGCAGGGCTATTTGACATCTGGAGAGACAGCACAGTGTGGAGCAGGACTATTTGACCTCTGGAGAGACAGCACAGTGTGGAGCAGGGCTATTTGACCTCTGGAGAGGCAGCACAGTGTGGAGCAGGACTATTTGACCTCTGGAGAGACAGCACAGTGTGGAGCAGGGCTATTTGACCTCTGGAGAGGCAGCACAGTGTGGAGCAGGACTATTTGACCTCTGGAGAGGCAGCACAGTGTGGAGCAGGACTATTTGACCTCTGGAGAGGCAGCACAGTGTGGAGCAGGACTATTTGACCTCTGGAGAAACAGCACAGTGTGGAGCAGGGCTATTTGACCTCTGGAGAGGCAGCACAGTGTGGAGCAGGACTATTTGACCTCTGGAGAGACAGCACAGTGTGGAGCAGGGCTATTTGACCTCTGGAGAGGCAGCACAGTGTGGAGCAGGACTATTTGACCTCTGGAGAGGCAGCACAGTGTGGAGCAGGACTATTTGACCTCTGGAGAGGCAGCACAGTGTGGAGCAGGACTATTTGACTTCTGGAGAGGCAGCACAGTGTGGAGCGGGACTATTTGACCTCTGGAGAGACAGCACAGTGTGGAGCAGGACTATTTGACCTCTGGAGAGGCAGCACAGTGTGGAGCAGGGCTATTTGACCTCTGGAGAGACAGCACAGTGTGGAGCAGGACTATTTGACCTCTGGAGAAACAGCACAGTGTGGCGCGGGATTATTTTTTGACATCAACAGTGTTTGTCCGATGGCTCTGTCAGTTTAGCTCTGAGTTGATGCTTTCATGCACATGGCGGCATCTTTTAAAACCAACCAGCTCATTTATTATCTATGGGCTAAGAGCATACAACACAGGCAACCGCGTATCAGAGGAGTTCAACATGTCTAAACCAGGAGCAGTGGTGGGGTACGTGGGGTTCCCCTGACACAAACAGCATCTGGCTACCTGCTAGGGAGGACATCCAGAGGAGTTCAACATGTCTAAACCAGGAGCAGTGGTGGGGTACGTGGGGTTCCCCTGACACAAACAGCATCTGGCTACCTGCTAGGGAGGACATGCTGAGGAGTTCAACATGTCTAAACCAGGAGCAGTGGTGGGGTACGTGGGGTTCCCCTGACACAAACAGCATCTGGCTACCTGCTAGGGAGGACATCCTGAGGGGTTCAACATGTCTAAACCAGGAGCAGTGGTGGGGTACGTGGGGTTCCCCTGACACAAACAGCATCTGGCTACCTGCTAGGGAGGACATCCTGAGGGGTTCAACATGTCTAAACCAGGAGCAGTGGTGGGGTACGTGGGGTTCCCCTGACACAAACAGCATCTGGCTACCTGCTAGGGAGGACATGCTGAGGAGTTCAACGTGTCTAAACCAGGAGCAGTGGTGGGGTACGTGGGGTTCCCCTGACACAAACAGCATCTGGCTACCTGCTAGGGAGGACATGCTGAGGAGTTCAACATGTCTAAACCAGGAGCAGTGGTGGGGTACGTGGGGTTCCCCTGACACAAACAGCATCTGGCTACCTGCTAGGGAGGACATGCTGAGGAGTTCAACATGTCTAAACCAGGAGCAGTGGTGGGGTACGTGGGGTTCCCCTGACACAAACAGCATCTGGCTACCTGCTAGGGAGGACATGCTGAGGGGTTCAACATGTCTAAACCAGGAGCAGTGGTGGGGTACGTGGGGTTCCCCTGACACAAACAGCATCTGGCTACCTGCTAGGGAGGACATGCTGAGGAGTTCAACATGTCTAAACCAGGAGCAGTGGTGGGGTACGTGGGGTTCCCCTGACACAAACAGCATCTGGCTACCTGCTAGGGAGGACATGCTGAGGAGTTCAACATGTCTAAACCAGGAGCAGTGGTGGGGTACGTGGGGTTCCCCTGACACAAACAGCATCTGGCTACCTGCTAGGGAGGACATGCTGAGGGGTTCAACATGTCTAAACCAGGAGCAGTGGTGGGGTACGTGGGGTTCCCCTGACACAAACAGCATCTGGCTACCTGGTAGGGAGGACATGCTGAGGAGTTCAACATGTCTAAACCAGGAGCAGTGGTGGGGTACGTGGGGTTCCCCTGACACAAACAGCATCTGGCTACCTGCTAGGGAGGACACCCTGAGGAGTTCAACATGTCTAAACCAGGAGCAGTGGTGGGGTACGTGGGGTTCCCCTGACACAAACAGCATCTGGCTACCTGCTAGGGAGGACATGCTGAGGAGTTCAACATGTCTAAACCAGGAGCAGTGGTGGGGTACGTGGGGTTCCCCTGACACAAACAGCATCTGGCTACCTGCTAGGGAGGACATCCTGAGGAGTTCAACATGTCTAAACCAGGAGCAGTGGTGGGGTACGTGGGGTTCCCCTGACACAAACAGCATCTGGCTACCTGCTAGGGAGGACATGCTGAGGAGTTCAACATGTCTAAACCAGGAGCAGTGGTGGGGTACGTGGGGTTCCCCTGACACCAACAGCATCTGGCTACCTGCTAGGGAGGACATCCTGAGGAGTTCAGCATGTCTAAACCAGGAGCAGTGGTGGGGTACGTGGGGTTCCCCTGACACAAACAGCATCTGGCTACCTGCTAGGGAGGACATCCTGAGGAGTTCAACATGTCTAAACCAGGAGCAGTGGTGGGGTACGTGGGGTTCCCCTGACACAAACAGCATCTGGCTACCTGCTAGGGAGGACATGCTGAGGAGTTCAACATGTCTAAACCAGGAGCAGTGGTGGGGTACGTGGGGTTCCCCTGACTCAAACAGCATCTGGCTACCTGCTAGGGAGGACATGCTGAGGAGTTCAACATGTCTAAACCAGGAGCAGTGGTGGGGTACGTGGGGTTCCCCTGACACAAACAGCATCTGGCTACCTGCTAGGGAGGACATGCTGAGGAGTTCAACATGTCTAAACCAGGAGCAGTGGTGGGGTACGTGGGGTTCCCCTGACTCAAACAGCATCTGGCTACCTGCTAGGGAGGACATGCTGAGGAGTTCAACATGTCTAAACCAGGAGCAGTGGTGGGGTACGTGGGGTTCCCCTGACACAAACAGCATCTGGCTACCTGCTAGGGAGGACATGCTGAGGAGTTCAACATGTCTAAACCAGGAGCAGTGGTGGGGTACGTGGGGTTCCCCTGACTCAAACAGCATCTGGCTACCTGCTAGGGAGGACATCCTGAGGAGTTCAACATGTCTAAACCAGGAGCAGTGGTGGGGTACGTGGGGTTCCCCTGACACAAACAGCATCTGGCTACCTGCTAGGGAGGACATGCTGAGGAGTTCAACATGTCTAAACCAGGAGCAGTGGTGGGGTACGTGGGGTTCCCCTGACTCAAACAGCATCTGGCTACCTGCTAGGGAGGACATGCTGAGGAGTTCAACATGTCTAAACCAGGAGCAGTGGTGGGGTACGTGGGGTTCCCCTGACACAAACAGCATCTGGCTACCTGCTAGGGAGGACATGCTGAGGAGTTCAGCATGTCTAAACCAGGAGCAGTGGTGGGGTACGTGGGGTTCCCCTGACACAAACAGCATCTGGCTACCTGCTAGGGAGGACATCCTGAGGAGTTCAACATGTCTAAACCAGGAGCAGTGGTGGGGTACGTGGGGTTCCCCTGACACCAACAGCATCTGGCTACCTGCTAGGGAGGACATCCTGAGGAGTTCAACATGTCTAAACCAGGAGCAGTGGTGGGGTACGTGGGGTTCCCCTGACACCAACAGCATCTGGCTACCTGCTAGGGAGGACATCCAGAGGAGTTCAACATGTCTAAACCAGGAGCAGTGGTGGGGTACGTGGGGTTCCCCTGACACAAACAGCATCTGGCTACCTGCTAGGGAGGACATCCAGAGGAGTTCAACATGTCTAAACCAGGAGCAGTGGTGGGGTACGTGGGGTTCCCCTGACACCAACAGCATCTGGCTACCTGCTAGGGAGGACATGCTGAGGAGTTCAACATGTCTAAACCAGGAGCAGTGGTGGGGTACGTGGGGTTCCCCTGACACCAACAGCATCTGGCTACCTGGTAGGGAGGACATGCTGAGGACACGAGTGGGGCGGTGTGGGTGACATGATGTTAGCTGACAGGCAGGAAAACGGATTACTTTTTCATGAAGTACCTGACAACATGCATCTGACCACTAACAAATGTGCTCAGCAACACATCCAGAGTTGTCGACCTCGCTCTGCTATCTCACTAAACAACTGTAATATTTCAGTGCTGTAGATGTTCTGGCTGGAATGTGTGAATGTTTTCTGTAAACCTTCACCGCCTTTGGACGTTTTGACACTGGCTTGTATGTGAACATGGTGGATATATAAACTAACCAGCCCGTTTATTAGGTTCCCCTCCCTGTTCTCTAACATGGTGGATATATTAGGTTCCCCTCCCTGTTCTCTAACATGGTGGATATATTAGGTTCCCCTCCCTGTTCTCTAACATGGTGGATATATTAGGTTCCCCTCCCTGTTCTCTAACATGGTGGATATATTAGGTTCCCCTCCCTGTTCTCTAACATGGTGGATATATAAACTAACCAGCCAGTTTATTAGGTTCCCCTCCCTGTTCTCTAACATGGTGGATATATTAGGTTCCCTCCCTGTTCTCTAACATGGTGGATATATTAGGTTCCCCTCCCTGTTCTCTAACATGGTGGATATATAAACTAACCAGCCCGTTTATTAGGTTCCCTCCCTGTTCTCTAACATGGTGGATATATTAGGTTCCCCTCCCTGTTCTCTAACATGGTGGATATATTAGGTTCCCCTCCCTGTTCTCTAATATGGTGGATATATTAGGTTCCCTCCCTGTTCTCTAACATGGTGGATATATTAGGTTCCCCTCCCTGTTCTCTAATATGGTGGATATATTAGGTTCCCCTCCCTGTTCTCTAACATGGTGGATATATTAGGTTCCCCTCCCTGTTCTCTAACATGGTGGATATATAAACTAACCAGCCAGTTTATTAGGTTCCCTCCCTGTTCTCTAATATGGTGGATATATTAGGTTCCCCTCCCTGTTCTCTAACATGGTGGATATATAAACTAACCAGCCAGTTTATTAGGTTCCCCTCCCTGTTCTCTAATATGGTGGATATATTAGGTTCCCCTCCCTGTTCTCTAACATGGTGGATATATTAGGTTCCCCTCCCTGTTCTCTAACATGGTGGATATATAAACTAACCAGCCAGTTTATTAGGTTCCCCTCCCTGTTCTCTAATATGGTGGATATATTAGGTTCCCCTCCCTGTTCTCTAACATGGTGGATATATTAGGTTCCCCTCCCTGTTCTCTAATATGGTGGATATATTAGGTTCCCCTCCCTGTTCTCTAACATGGTGGATATATTAGGTTCCCCTCCCTGTTCTCTAACATGGTGGATATATAAACTAACCAGCCAGTTTATTAGGTTCCCCTCCCTGTTCTCTAATATGGTGGATATATTAGGTTCCCCTCCCTGTTCTCTAACATGGTGGATATATTAGGTTCCCCTCCCTGTTCTCTAACATGGTGGATATATAAACTAACCAGCCAGTTTATTAGGTTCCCCTCCCTGTTCTCTAATATGGTGGATATATTAGGTTCCCCTCCCTGTTCTCTAACATGGTGGATATATTAGGTTCCCCTCCCTGTTCTCTAACATGGTGGATATATTAGGTTCCCCTCCCTGTTCTCTAACATGGTGGATATATTAGGTTCCCCTCCCTGTTCTCTAATATGGTGGATATATTAGGTTCCCCTCCCTGTTCTCTAACATGGTGGATATATAAACTAACCAGCCAGTTTATTAGGTTCACCACCCTGTTCTCTAACATGGTGGATATAATAGGTTCACCACCCTGTTCTCTAACATGGTGGATATATTAGGTTCCCCTCCCTGTTCTCTAACATGGTGGATATATTAGGTTCCCCTCCATGTTCTCTAACATGGTGGATATATTAGGTTCCCCTCCCTGTTCTCTAACATGGTGGATATATAAACTAACTAGCCAGTTTATTAGGTTCACCACCCTGTTCTCTAACATGGTGGATATATTAGGTTTACCTCCCTGTTCTCTAACATGGTGGATATATTAGGTTCACCACCCTGTTCTCTAACATGGTGGATATATTAGGTTCCCCTCCCTGTTCTCTAACATGGTGGATATATTAGGTTCCCCTCCCTGTTCTCTAACATGGTGGATATATTAGGTTCCCCTCCCTGTTCTCTAACATGGTGGATATATTAGGTTCCCCTCCCTGTTCTCTAACATGGTGGATATATTAGGTTCCCCTCCCTGTTCTCTAACATGGTGGATATATAAACCAACTAGCCAGTTTATTAGGTTCCCCTCCCTGTTCTCTAACATGGTGGATATATTAGGTTCCCCTCCCTGTTCTCTAACATGGTGGATATATTAGGTTCCCCTCCCTGTTCTCTAACAGGGTGGATATATTAGGTTCACCACCCTGTTCTCTAACATGGTGGATATATAAACCAACTAGCCAGTTTATTAGGTTCCCCTCCCTGTTCTCTAACATGGTGGATATATTAGGTTCCCCTCCCTGTTCTCTAACATGGTGGATATATTAGGTTCCCCTCCCTGTTCTCTAACATGGTGGATATATTAGGTTCCCCTCCCTGTTCTCTAACATGGTGGATATATAAACTAACCAGCCCGTTTATTAGGTTCCCCTCCCTGTTCTCTAACATGGTGGATATATTAGGTTCCCCTCCCTGTTCTCTAACATGGTGGATATATTAGGTTCCCCTCCCTGTTCTCTAATATGGTGGATATATTAGGTTCCCCTCCCTGTTCTCTAACATGGTGGATATATTAGGTTCCCCTCCCTGTTCTCTAATATGGTGGATATATTAGGTTCCCCTCCCTGTTCTCTAACATGGTGGATATATTAGGTTCCCCTCCCTGTTCTCTAACATGGTGGATATATAAACTAACCAGCCAGTTTATTAGGTTCCCCTCCCTGTTCTCTAATATGGTGGATATATTAGGTTCCCCTCCCTGTTCTCTAACATGGTGGATATATTAGGTTCCCCTCCCTGTTCTCTAATATGGTGGATATATTAGGTTCCCCTCCCTGTTCTCTAACATGGTGGATATATTAGGTTCCCCTCCCTGTTCTCTAACATGGTGGATATATAAACTAACCAGCCAGTTTATTAGGTTCCCCTCCCTGTTCTCTAATATGGTGGATATATTAGGTTCCCCTCCCTGTTCTCTAACATGGTGGATATATTAGGTTCCCCTCCCTGTTCTCTAACATGGTGGATATATAAACTAACCAGCCAGTTTATTAGGTTCCCCTCCCTGTTCTCTAATATGGTGGATATATTAGGTTCCCCTCCCTGTTCTCTAACATGGTGGATATATTAGGTTCCCCTCCCTGTTCTCTAACATGGTGGATATATTAGGTTCCCCTCCCTGTTCTCTAACATGGTGGATATATTAGGTTCCCCTCCCTGTTCTCTAATATGGTGGATATATTAGGTTCCCCTCCCTGTTCTCTAACATGGTGGATATATAAACTAACCAGCCAGTTTATTAGGTTCACCACCCTGTTCTCTAACATGGTGGATATAATAGGTTCACCACCCTGTTCTCTAACATGGTGGATATATTAGGTTCCCCTCCCTGTTCTCTAACATGGTGGATATATTAGGTTCCCCTCCATGTTCTCTAACATGGTGGATATATTAGGTTCCCCTCCCTGTTCTCTAACATGGTGGATATATAAACTAACTAGCCAGTTTATTAGGTTCACCACCCTGTTCTCTAACATGGTGGATATATTAGGTTTACCTCCCTGTTCTCTAACATGGTGGATATATTAGGTTCACCACCCTGTTCTCTAACATGGTGGATATATTAGGTTCCCCTCCCTGTTCTCTAACATGGTGGATATATTAGGTTCCCCTCCCTGTTCTCTAACATGGTGGATATATTAGGTTCCCCTCCCTGTTCTCTAACAGGGTGGATATATTAGGTTCACCACCCTGTTCTCTAACATGGTGGATATATTATGTTCATCTCCCTGTTCTCTAACATGGTGGATATATTAGGTTCCCCTCCCTGTTCTCTAACATGGTGGATATATTAGGTTCCCCTCCCTGTTCTCTAACATGGTGGATATATAAACTAACTAGACAGTTTATTAGGTTCACCACCCAACATGGTGTCCTAATTGACTTTGAGCGCGTTATGATCACCGGTACCAGGCGAGCCGGATCCAGTATCTCAGAAACAACTGCACTCCTGGGATTTTCTTGCACCAAAGTGTCTTGGGTTTACAAAGAATGACAAATAAAAAGCATCCAGTCAGCAGCAGTCCCTTGGGCGAAAACAGCTTGTTTTTGAGAGAAGGAGAATGGCAGTAATCGTGCTCGCCGTAAACAGACAAATAACAGCACAGTACAAACCTGGTGTGCAGAACAGCCTCTCTCAACACGCAACTTGTCTATAATCGTCACGGATGGGCTATTGTAGAGGATGACCACACCGGGTTCCATCCTATCAGCTCAGACACCTGGGTTCCATCCTATCAGCTCAGACACCTGGGTTCCATCCTATCAGCTCAGACACCTGGGTTCCATCCTATCAGCTAAGCACACAGGGTTCCATCCTATCAGCTCAAAACACCGGGTTCCATCCTATCAGCTCAGCCACCTGGGTTCCATCCTATCAGCTCAGCCACCTGGGTTCCATCCTATCAGCTCAGCCACCTGGGTTCCATCCTATCAGCTCAGCCACCTGGCTTCCATCCGATCAGCTCAGCCACCTGGGTTCCATCCTATCAGCTCAGACACCTGGGTTCCATCCTATCAGCTCAGCCACCTGGCTTCCATCCGATCAGCTCAGACACCCGGGTTCCATCCTATCAGCTCAGACACCTGGGTTCCATCCTATCAGCTCAGCCACCTGGGTTCCATCCTATCAGCTCAGACACCTGGGTTCCATCCTATCAGATCAGACACCTGGGTTCCATCCTATCAGCTCAGACACCTGGGTTCCATCCTATCAGATCAGACACCTGGGTTCCATCCTATCAGCTCAGCCACCTGGGTTCCATCCTATCAGCTCAGCCACCTGGGTTCCATCCTATCAGCTCATCCACCTGGGTTCCATCCTATCAGCTCAGACACCTGGGTTCCATCCTATCAGCTCAGCCACCTGGGTTCCATCCTATCAGCTAAGCACACCGGGTTCCATCCTATCAGCTCAGACACCTGGGTTCCATCCTATCAGATCAGACACCTGGGTTCCATCCTATCAGCTCAGCCACCTGGGTTCCATCCTATCAGCTCAGCCACCTGGGTTCCATCCTATCAGCTCAAAACACCGGGTCCACTCCTATCAGCTCAGCACACCGGGTTCCATCCTATCAGCTCAAAACACCGGGTTCCATCCTATCAGCTCAAAACACCGGGTCCACTCCTATCAGCTAAGCACACCGGGTTCCATCCTATCAGCTCAAAACACTGGGTTCCATCCTATCAGCTCAAAACACCGGGTTCCATCCTATCAGCTAAGCACACCGGGTTCCATCCTATCAGCTCAAAACACCAGGTTCCATCCTATCAGTTCAAAACACCGGGTTCCATCCTATCAGCTAAGCACACCGGGTTCCATCCTATCAGCTCAAAACACCGGGTTCCATCCTATCAGCTCAAAACACCGGGTTACATCCTATCAGCTCAAAACACCGGGTTCCATCCTATCAGCTAAGCACACCGGGTTCCATCCTATCAGCTCAAAACACTGGGTTCCATCCTATCAGTTCAAAACACCAGGTTCCATCCTATCAGCTCAGCACACCGGGTTCCATACTATCAGCTTAAAACACCGGGTTCCATCCTATCAGCTAAGCACACCGGGTTCCATCCTATCAGCTCAGCACACCGGGTTCCATCCTATCAGCTCAAAACACCGGGTCCACTCCTATCAGCTCAGCACACCGGGTTCCATCCTATCAGCTCAAAACACCGGGTTCCATCCTATCAGCTCAAAACACCGGGTTCCATCCTATCAGCTAAGCACACCGGGTTCCATCCTATCAGCTCAAAACACCGGGTTCCATCCTATCAGCTCAAAACACCGGGTCCCATCCTATCAGCTCAGCACACCGGGTTCCATCCTATCAGCTCAAAACACCGGGTTCCATCCTATCAGCTCAAAACACCGGGTCCACTCCTATCAGCTAAGCACACCGGGTTCCATCCTATCAGCTCAAAACACCGGGTCCACTCCTATCAGCTCAAAACACCGGGTTCCATCCTATCAGCTCAAAACACCCGGTTCCATCCTATCAGCTCAAAACACCGGGTTCCATCCTATCAGCTAAGCACACCGGGTTCCATCCTATCAGCTCAAAACACCAGGTTCCATCCTATCAGTTCAAAACACCGGGTTCCATCCTATCAGCTAAGCACACCGGGTTCCATCCTATCAGCTAAGCACACCGGGTTCCATCCTATCAGCTCAAAACACCGGGTTCCATCCTATCAGCTCAAAACACCGGGTTCCATCCTATCAGATAAGCACACCGGGTTCCATCCTATCAGCTCAAAACACCGGGTTCCATCCTATCAGCTAAGCACACCGGGTTCCATCCTATCAGCTCAAAACACCGGGTCCACTCCTATCAGCTCAAAACACCGGGTCCACTCCTATCAGCTCAGCACACCGGGTTCCATCCTATCAGCTCAAAACACCGGGTTCCATCCTATCAGCTCAAAACACCGGGTCCACTCCTATCAGCTCAGCACACCGGGTTCCATCCTATCAGCTCAGCACACCGGGTTCCATTCTATCAGCTCAAAACACCGGGTTCCATCTTATCAGCTCAAAACACCGGGTTCCATCCTATCAGCTCAAAACACCGGGTTCCACTCCTATCAGCTCAGCACACCGGGTTCCATCCTATCAGCTCAAAACACCGGGTTCCATCTTATCAGCTCAAAACACCGGGTTCCATCCTATCAGCTCAAAACACCGGGTTCCACTCCTATCAGCTAAGCACAAGAAGAAACATCTCATGTGGGCACACGATCACTAACACAGGACAAAGAGGAGTGGAAAAATATTGTCAGGAACATGACAGTTCAGTGAATTTGCCCAGGCCTCAACCCAATAGAGTATCTTTGGGGTGAGATGGAATGACCTGTTTGCAGCATCAATGTACCACCGTCCAATCTGCATCAGCTACATGGTGCCATCACTTCAACACGGACCAACATCCCTGTGGAACGTTTCCAACGTCTTGTAGAATGCCCCCAAGGATTCAGGCTGTTCTGGAGGGAAATGGGGGTCCAACCCGGTACTACATAGGTGTACCTAATACATCATATTATATTACTAATTCTTTAGCCTAGCCGACGTCCCACTTGACAAGTCATCCAGGAGATCAGGTCTATTCAGAGATAAAGAGGAGAGGTACAGAAACAGAGAGATGAGAGGAGGGGAACCTCAGGTACAGAAACAGAGAGAGGAGAGGAGGGGAACCTCAGGTACAGAAACAGAGAGAGGAGAGGAGGGGAACCTCAGGTACAGAAACAGAGAGAGGAGAGGAGGGGAACCTCAGGTACAGAAACAGAGAGAGGAGAGGAGGGGAACCTCAGGTACAGAAACAGAGAGAGGAGAGGAGGGGAACCTCAGGTACAGAAACAGAGAGAGGAGAGGAGGGGAACCTCAGGTACAGAAACAGAGAGAGGAGAGGAGGGGAACCTCAGGTACAGAAACAGAGAGAGGAGAGGAGGGGAACCTCAGGTACAGAAACAGAGAGAGGAGAGGAGGGGAACCTCAGGTACAGAAACAGAGAGAGGAGAGGAGGGGAACCTCAGGTACAGAAACAGAGAGAGGAGAGGAGGGGAACCTCAGGTACAGAAACAGAGAGAGGAGAGGAGGGGAACCTCAGGTACAGAAACAGAGAGAGGAGAGGAGGGGAACCTCAGGTACAGAAACAGAGAGAGGAGAGGAGGGGAACCTCAGGTACAGAAACAGAGAGATGAGAGGAGGGGAACCTCAGGTACAGAAACAGAGAGAGGAGAGGAGGGGAACCTCAGGTACAGAAACAGAGAGAGGAGAGGAGGGGAACCTCAGGTACAGAAACAGAGAGATGAGAGGAGGGGAACCTCAGGTACAGAAACAGAGAGAGGAGAGGAGAGGAACCTCAGGTACAGAAACAGAGAGAGGAGAGGAGGGGAACCTCAGGTACAGAAACAGAGAGAGGAGAGGAGGGGAACCTCAGGTACAGAAACAGAGAGAGGAGACGAGGGGAACCTCAGGTACAGAAACAGAGAGAGGAGAGGAGGGGAACCTCAGGTACAGAAACAGAGAGAGGAGAGGAGAGGAACCTCAGGTACAGAAACAGAGAGAGGAGAGGAGGGGAACCTCAGGTACAGAAACAGAGAGAGGAGAGGAGGGGAACCTCAGGTACAGAAACAGAGAGAGGAGAGGAGGGGAACCTCAGGTACAGAGGTTACAGCTTGGGCTACAGGCTAGGACCAGCATGTTCCTATTCTGGAACATCTATTAGGTAGTTCCTGGCACATATTTAACCACTCATAACATACTTTTATCATGCTGGCAATACAAACAGAGAATAAGCTGATATTTGTTGTGAATAAGGAGGGCTGTCTGGGGGAGTATTTCATGAAATACCATTTAAACAACACTGATCTGTGGTCTGTGATGGCTGTTATCAGCACAACATGGGGCGGCAGGTAGCCTCGTCGTTAGATCGTTGGTCTGTAATGGCTGTTATCAGCACAACATGGGGCGGCAGGTAGCCTCGTCGTTAGATCGTTGGTCTGTAATGGCTGTTATCAGCACAACATGGGGCGGCAGGTAGCCTCGTCGTTAGATCGTTGGTCTGTAATGGCTGTTATCAGCACAACATGGGGCGGCAGGTAGCCTCGTCGTTAGATCGTTGGTCTGTAATGGCTGTTATCAGCACAACATGGGGCGGCAGGTAGCCTCGTCGTTAGATCGTTGGTCTGTAATGGCTGTTACCAGCACAACATGGGGCGGCAGGTAGCCTCGTCGTTAGATCGTTGGTCTGTAATGGCTGTTATCAGCACAACATGGGGCGGCAGGTAGCCTCGTCGTTAGATCGTTGGTCTGTAATGGCTGTTATCAGCACAACATGGGGCGGCAGGTAGCCTCGTCGTTAGATCGTTGGTCTGTAATGGCTGTTATCAGCACAACATGGGGCGGCAGGTAGCCTCGTCGTTAGATCGTTGGTCTGTAATGGCTGTTATCAGCACAACATGGGGCGGCAGGTAGCCTCGTCGTTAGATCGTTGGTCTGTAATGGCTGTTATCAGCACAACATGGGGCGGCAGGTAGCCTCGTCGTTAGATCGTTGGTCTGTAATGGCTGTTACCAGCACAACATGGGGCGGCAGGTAGCCTCGTCGTTAGATCGTTGGTCTGTAATGGCTGTTATCAGCACAACATGGGGCGGCAGGTAGCCTCGTCGTTAGATCGTTGGTCTGTAATGGTTGTTATCAGCACAACATGGGGCGGCAGGTAGCCTCGTCGTTAAAGCGTTGGGCCAGTAACCGAAAGGTTGCCAGATCAAATCCCCGAGCTGACAAGGTAAAAATCTGTCGTTCTGCCCCTGAACAAGGCAGTTAAGCCACTGTTCCTAGGCCGTCATTGAAAATAAGAATTTGTTCTTAACCTGACTAGTTAAATAAAGGTTAAATAAAAAACATTTGATCAAGGTAATAAAATAATCAATAGATGTACAAAGACCATTTTATAAGGTACATTTGGGGACAATTTGATAAGCTGATCAGTCTCTTTGGTTTGTTGGTACATCATTATGTTTCCTCGAAATGATTTTGTGTCACGGCCTGGCTTTTATTCTCTATTTTGGTTAGGAGAGGGTGTGACTCGGGTGGGCATTCTATGTTCATTTTCTATATTTTATATTTCTTTGTGGTGTTTCATTTCTGTTTAGTGTTTTTCACCTTGCAGGACTTTTCGGGGTTTCCCTTTGTTGTGTTTGCTAATTCCGTCTTCATTTCAATAAAGAAATATGAACACTTTCCACGCTGCGGTTTGGTCCGACTACTCTTCCTCATCCGATGACGTAGGCCGTTACACTGTGTTTTGCCCTTGTGTCTCCATGTTAACACCAACCATCTTTCCTCAGTTATCACAGCTGTGTCTCATGATGTTTCACTTTAACTGGTGCTTCAGTTCATTAACTGGTGTTTCAGTTCATTAACTGGTGCTTCAGTTCATTAACTGGTGTTTCAGTTCATTAACTGGTGCTTCAGTTCATTAACTGGTGCTTCAGTTCATTAACTGGTGTTTCAGTTCATTAACTGGTGCTTCAGTTCATTAACTGGTGCTTCAGTTCATTAACTGGTGCTTCAGTTCATTAACTGGTGTTTCAGTTCATTAACTGGTGTTTCAGTTCATTAACTGGTGTTTCAGTTCATTAACTGGTGTTTCAGTTCATTAACTGGTGCTTCAGTTCATTAACTGGTGTTTCAGTTCATTAACTGGTGCTTCAGTTCATTAACTGGTGCTTCAGTTCATTAACTGGTGCTTCAGTTCATTAACTGGTGCTTCAGTTCATTAACTGGTGCTTCAGTTCATTAACTGGTGCTTCAGTTCATTAACTGGTGCTTCAGTTCATTAATTGGTGTTTCAGTTCATTAACTGGTGCTTCAGTTCATTAACTGGTGCTTCAGTTCATTAACTGGTGCTTCAGTTCATTAACTGGTGCTTCAGTTCATTAACTGGTGCTTCAGTTCATTAACTGGTGCTTCAGTTCATTAACTGGTGTTTCAGTTCATTAACTGGTGCTTCAGTTCATTAACTGGTGCTTCAGTTCATTAATTGGTGCTTCAGTTCATTAACTGGTGCTTCAGTTCATTAACTGGTGCTTCAGTTCATTAACTGGTGCTTCAGTTCATTAATTGGTGCTTCAGTTCATTAACTGGTGCTTCAGTTCATTAACTGGTGCTTCAGTTCATTAATTGGTGCTTCAGTTCATTAACTGGTGCTTCAGTTCATTAACTGGTGTTTCAGTTCATTAACTGGTGTTTCAGTTCATTAACTGGTGCTTCAGTTCATTAACTGGTGCTTCAGTTCATTAATTGGTGTTTCAGTTCATTAACTGGTGTTTCAGTTCATTAACTGGTGCTTCAGTTCATTAACTGGTGCTTCAGTTCATTCACTGGTGCTTCAGTTCATTAACTGGTGTTTCAGTTCATTAATTGGTGCTTCAGTTCATTAACTGGTGTTTCAGTTCATTCACTGGTGCTTCAGTTCATTAACTGGTGCTTCAGTTCATTAATTGGTGTTTCAGTTCATTAACTGGTGCTTCAGTTCATTAACTGGTGCTTCAGTTCATTCACTGGTGCTTCAGTTCATTAACTGGTGTTTCAGTTCATTAACTGGTGCTTCAGTTCATTAACTGGTGCTTCAGTTCATTAACTGGTGCTTCAGTTCATTAACTGGTGCTTCAGTTCTTTAACTGGTGCTTCAGTTCATTAATTGGTGCTTCAGTTCATTAACTGGTGCTTCAGTTCATTAACTGGTGCTTCAGTTCATTAACTGGTGTTTCAGTTCATTAACTGGTGCTTCAGTTCATTAACTGGTGCTTCAGTTCATTAACTGGTGCTTCAGTTCATTAACTGGTGTTTCAGTTCATTAACTGGTGTTTCAGTTCATTAACTGGTGTTTCAGTTCATTAACTGGTGTTTCAGTTCATTAACTGGTGCTTCAGTTCATTAACTGGTGTTTCAGTTCATTAACTGGTGCTTCAGTTCATTAACTGGTGCTTCAGTTCATTAACTGGTGCTTCAGTTCATTAACTGGTGCTTCAGTTCATTAACTGGTGCTTCAGTTCATTAACTGGTGCTTCAGTTCATTAACTGGTGCTTCAGTTCATTAATTGGTGTTTCAGTTCATTAACTGGTGCTTCAGTTCATTAACTGGTGCTTCAGTTCATTAACTGGTGCTTCAGTTCATTAACTGGTGCTTCAGTTCATTAACTGGTGCTTCAGTTCATTAACTGGTGCTTCAGTTCATTAACTGGTGTTTCAGTTCATTAACTGGTGCTTCAGTTCATTAACTGGTGCTTCAGTTCATTAATTGGTGCTTCAGTTCATTAACTGGTGCTTCAGTTCATTAACTGGTGCTTCAGTTCATTAACTGGTGCTTCAGTTCATTAACTGGTGCTTCAGTTCATTAATTGGTGCTTCAGTTCATTAACTGGTGCTTCAGTTCATTAACTGGTGCTTCAGTTCATTAATTGGTGCTTCAGTTCATTAACTGGTGCTTCAGTTCATTAACTGGTGTTTCAGTTCATTAACTGGTGTTTCAGTTCATTAACTGGTGCTTCAGTTCATTAACTGGTGCTTCAGTTCATTAATTGGTGTTTCAGTTCATTAACTGGTGTTTCAGTTCATTAACTGGTGCTTCAGTTCATTAACTGGTGCTTCAGTTCATTCACTGGTGCTTCAGTTCATTAACTGGTGTTTCAGTTCATTAATTGGTGCTTCAGTTCATTAACTGGTGTTTCAGTTCATTCACTGGTGCTTCAGTTCATTAACTGGTGCTTCAGTTCATTAATTGGTGTTTCAGTTCATTAACTGGTGCTTCAGTTCATTAACTGGTGCTTCAGTTCATTCACTGGTGCTTCAGTTCATTAACTGGTGTTTCAGTTCATTAACTGGTGCTTCAGTTCATTAACTGGTGCTTCAGTTCATTAACTGGTGCTTCAGTTCATTAACTGGTGCTTCAGTTCATTAACTGGTGCTTCAGTTCATTAACTGGTGCTTCAGTTCATTAACTGGTGTTTCAGTTCATTAACTGGTGTTTCAGTTCATTAACTGGTGTTTCAGTTCATTAACTGGTGTTTCAGTTCATTAATTGGTGCTTCAGTTCATTAACTGGTGTTTCAGTTCATTAACTGGTGTTTCAGTTCATTAACTGGTGCTTCAGTTCATTAACTGGTGCTTCAGTTCATTAACTGGTGCTTCAGTTCATTAACTGGTGTTTCAGTTCATTAATTGGTGCTTCAGTTCATTAACTGGTGTTTCAGTTCATTCACTGGTGCTTCAGTTCATTAACTGGTGCTTCAGTTCATTAATTGGTGTTTCAGTTCATTAACTGGTGCTTCAGTTCATTAACTGGTGTTTCAGTTCATTAACTGGTGCTTCAGTTCATTAACTGGTGCTTCAGTTCATTAACTGGTGTCTGTGTGTTGGATGTTTTATTTACAACAACAAGGATAAATTACTCATTTTATTGATAGACAAACCAGAAATGACAGCGGGTGTTTATTTGTTGTGTTAGAAAAGTTATTTCCATGGTGTCAGAAACAGTGTGGATCTAGAGCCTGCCTGCTGAACAAGGCCCTGGCCTAATAACTGGCATCTTCGTCAGTCGCCAGCATGGAGAATGTTATTCATTATTCATGCTCATTAAATTCTGGGCTTCATATGAACAGCGACTGCCAGCTTGATGCCAAACTGTGTTGGTTTTGTGATGTTCCCACTTGAGACCCGGGGATTTAAATCCAGAACACCACTTCTGAATAACCAGCAGACAAACACAGAATCATTCTGCTTCCAGTTTCATTTGATCACATTTCACAAAATACACCTCTATTCTTTCCTTGAATAGGATTTGGAATTAATAAAACTGGCAGTGAGTTCTGTCTCTGTGTGAAAGGGATTTAGGGGAAATGGATCTGCTGTAATGTGTCATTCACATTTCTCTGTAATTCCTCCATACACCGTAGCTCATTGGTTGTTTCGCTAGAAAACGGCACTTGTCAACATACCCACTTTGTGAAATAGACCTCTGCTCCAACGTGCTAACATCCACCAGGTATTGCATCATCCTATTCAACCCTCTCCTTCACACACATCTACTACAGCACTTAAATGGGCATCAGACCTGCCAGATTCTATGTAGAAATTTGGAAAACATACCAAACTGAATCTCCCTTCACTTGAGCTACAGCAGACCAGTCCTTTGTTAGAGGAACACTTGGAAAACAAACCAACCTGAATCTCCCTTCACTTTAGCTACAGCAGACCAGTCCTTTGTTAGAGGAACACTTGGAAAACAAACCAAACTGAATCTCCCTTCACTTTAGCTACAGCAGACCAGTCCTTTGTTAGAGGAACACTTGGAAAACAAACCAACCTGAATCTCCCTTCACTTTAGCTACAGCAGACCAGTCCTTTGTTAGAGGAACACTTGGAAAACAAACCAACCTGAATCTCCCTTCACTTTAGCTACAGCAGACCAGTCCTTTGTTAGAGGAACACTTGGAAAACAAACCAAACTGAATCTCCCTTCACTTTAGCTACAGCAGACCAGTCCTTTGTTAGAGGAACACTTGGAAAACAAACCAAACTGAATCTCCCTTCACTTTAGCTACAGCAGACCAGTCCTTTGTTAGAGGAACAGCTGGAAAACAAACCAACCTGAATCTCCCTTCACTTTAGCTACAGCAGACCAGTCCTTTGTTAGAGGAACAGTTGGAAAACAAACCAAACTGAATCTCCCTTCACTTTAGCTACAGCAGACCAGTTCTTTGTTAGAGGAACACCTGGAAAACAAACCAACCTGAATCTCCCTTCACTTTAGCTACAGCAGACCAGTCCTTTGTTAAGAGGAACACTTGGAAAACAAACCAAACTGAATCTCCCTTCACTTTAGCTACAGCAGACCAGTTCTTTGTTAGAGGAACACCTGGAAAACAAACCAACCTGAATCTCCCTTCACTTTAGCTACAGCAGACCAGTCCTTTGTTAGAGGAACACTTGGACTGTCATCCTCCAGACGTGTTTATACCCTGTCAGTACTCGTCCTAAATGCTACATTGATATGATTCTCAATACATTTGAACATCTACAAGGGTTTAGATGGAGATTTGAGATGACTGTGACAAGTGGGACCTGGAATACATCTGAAAACACTATAAATACAAAGCCATGTCCAATGTTTTACCAGTGCAGAGCATTTTAATAGAGACCTCTTAGATTCCTCCTCCATTTAACGGCCTGGTGAAAAGTGGTTCTGACGGACTGGAAGCGATCACTTATCAGGACACAAAGCATGAGCAGCTAGGAGTCTCCAGCCTATTACTACTCCTGTCTCTTAGCCAGAATCCTGTAGACAAATGACCTGTGTCTTCCAGGGACTGCATAGAGGGAGGATTAAAGCTATCCCATATGTCCCTGTGGGTGGACAGAATAAACTATGAAACAAAGACAAACTGTGTAAAGAATGATAGCAAATTGGAAAAAACTGGGTAAGAAGGCAAACTCAGCTCTATCAGTCATTGAATCATATGGCTCATATGGCTCATTCATCACAAAACCAACTGATATTGCCAATTACTTTAAAAAAACAATTATTGGCAAGATTAGCATTTATGCATGACATGCCAGCAACAGATGCTGACACTACACATCCATGTACAACTGATCAAATTATCAAAGACAAGCATTGTATTTTTGAATTCTGTAAAGTGAGTGTGCAAGAGGCGAAAGCATTTTTGTTGTCTATCGACAATGAAAACTTGGTTGGAAAATTACTGAGAATAATAGCGGGCGATATTGCCACTCCTATATTCAAGCCTACTAGAAGTTGTGGGCCCTCAGGCCTGATGGGAAGAAGAAGTCATTCCGCTACCGAAGAATAGTAAAGCCCCCTACTCAAATAGCCGACCAATAAACCTGTCACTCACCGTTACTTTGACCAGATGCAATGCTATTTTACAGTAAATAAATTGACAACAGACTTTCAGCCCGCTTATAGGGAAGGACATTTAAAAATGTATAAAACCAAAAGCCATAGCCAGCTAGCTAACGTAGCATCCCTCTGTTATAGCCAGCTAGCTAACATAGCATCCCTCTGTTAGAGCCAGCTAGCTAGCATAGCATCCCTCTGTTATAGCCAGCTAGCTAACATAGCATCCCTCTGTTATAGCCAGCTAGCTAACAGCATCGCTCTGTTATAGCCAGCTAGCTAGCATAGCATCCCTCTGTTATAGCCAGCTAGCTAACATAGCATCCCTCTGTTATAGCCAGCTAGCTAACATAGCATCCCTCTGTTATAGCCAGCTAGCTAACATAGCATCCCTCTGTTATAGCCAGCTAGCTAACAGCATCCCTCTGTTATAGCCAGCTAGCTAACAGCATCCCTCTGTTAAAGACAGCTAGCTAACATAGCATCCCTCTGTTATAGCCAGCTAGCTAACATAGCATCCCTCTGTTATAGCCAGCTAGCTAACATAGCATCCCTCTGTTAAAGACAGCTAGCTAACATAGCATCCCTCTGTTATAGCCAGCTAGCTAACAGCATCCCTCTGTTATAGCCAGCTAGCTAACATAGCATCTCTCTGTTATAGCCAGCTAGCTAGCATAGCATCCCTCTGTTAGAGCCAGCTAGCTAGCATAGCATCCCTCTGTTAGAGCCAGCTAGCTAACATAGCATCCCTCTGTTATAGCCAGCTAGCTAACATAGCATCCCTCTGTTAGAGCCAGCTAGCTAAAATGGCATCCCTCTGCTAGAGCCAGCTAGCTAACATGGCATCCCTCTGTTAGAGCCAGCTAGCTAAAATAGCATCTCTCTGTTAGAGCCAGCTAGCTAGCATAGCATCCCTCTGTTAGAGCCAGCTAGCTAACATAGCATCCCTCTGTTATAGCCAGCTAGCTAACATGGCATCCCTCTGTTAGAGCCAGCTAGCTAGTATAGCATCCCTCTGTTAGAGCCAGCTAGCTAACATAGCATCCCTCTGTTATAGCCAGCTAGCTAACATAGCATCCCTCTGTTATAGCCAGCTAGCTAACATAGCATCCCTCTGTTTGAGCCGGGTGCTCGAGTTGGCTAAACGAGATAGCTGCATTTGCTAGCTAGCTTGGCACACTGTATCATCGGCATATTCAACAGCGTTTAAGAAATATATTACCTTCAACAGAGCCATCAATGTTTTGTGGTTATTGGTGTCGTAAAAATGTTGGCTAACGGGCTAGCAATTAGCATGTTTGACATTTCAGTGGAAATACTACTTCTATCAGCTAAGCGCTTTACCAAAAAAAAATACATCCTGTATCATCGGCATACGGTCCCCTGTTATTGGCCACCTTACTATTTTCAATTACAAGATATATCCATTTAATTTTGTTTAAAAAAAGTCACCAACCTCGTATCCTAAGTGTTTACTAGATAGTTGACTCGTTGGCTAGCCTTCCGGTAAAAAGCAATGACTTGGCTGAAATTCGTTAGCTATATTTCAGAGTTAAAAGGTAAAAGAGGTAAAACGTTGGATATTAAATTGTGTGGTCTGTCGCACAGTCAAATTTGACAAAATACAGCATGTCCCACAAAATGTGCGTGTGTGTATATATATATATATTACTTTGTTGAAAACTTAACTACATAAACTGCAATGGAAATCGGTGGTCAGTTGGCCAGAAGAGTATCTTTAGTCGCAAAACGTACCCTTTATTTTACAGTCCATTTAAATGTTGAGCTCAAGGTGATTTAACCCTCCAACTGCTAGAGAGTATTCAAAGTTAAGTTGGGGGAAAATTAGTGAAAATTACTGTTTAACTATTGTCTATCTTTCTCTTTGAGTCTACTCACCACATTGTATGCACTGCAGTGTTAGCTAGCTGTAGCTTATGCTTTTCGTACTAGATTCAATCTCTGATACTTTGATTGGGTGGACATGTCAGTTCATTTTGCAAGATCTCTGATAGGTTGGACTTCCTCCGAAAGTTGTCATAATTACTGTGCAAGTCTATGGAAGGGGGTTAGAACCATGAGCCTCCATGAGCCTCCTAGGTTTTGTATTGAAGTCCATGTACACAGAGGAGGATGGAAGCTAGCTCCTCCGGCTACACCCTGGTGCTACCCGACAGAGTGCTGTTGAGAATACTGTAGGCCTTTATTGCAAAACAGTGTGTTTTAATCAATTACTTGGTGACTTACTTTATGTAGTGTAGTTTTAGGATGGTCCTCCCCTTCCTCCTCTGTGGATCCTCCACTGTGTAGTGGAAAGACTTCCACAGTGTGATCCTGGTCACTCCTTCATATACTCCTAATGTAGTGGAAAGACTTCCACAGTGTGATCCTGGTCACTCCTTCATATACTCCTAATGTAGTGGAAAGACTTCCACAGTCCGCTGCGCTCGCTGCTGATCCAGAACAGGCCCTGACCTCTCCTTCTCTCCTCCCTCATCCCTCGCTCCTCTCCTCCCTCCAACAGTCTGCCTTTCAGACTGAAAACCCAGTTGACTGATCATTGTCAGGGTGGGTTATGTTTTAATAGCAGACACTTCAATGGTGGTTCTGTTGAAAAGTGTCAGTAACATGAGGTCTAAGTAAACATACGGCCACTGGAGTCCCTTCATTCATCATGGCTAAGAGACAGACAAAATACGTCCCAATTGGCCCCCTATTCCCTATGTAGCACAGTACTGTGCACTATGGGCCCTGGTCAGAAATAGTGCACTAAATAGGGAATAGGGGACCATTTGGGCATGTTCTACATAATCCGTCGCCTCCTGACACAGACCTGACTTCAACTCATCTGGAATCACTGTCCTCTGCAGGCGAGCCGGCCTGACACACTGCCAGAACACACACACACAAACACACACATCACATGTGTATTTTTTTTTACCTTTATTTAACTAGGCAAGTCAGTTAAGAATAAATTCTTCTTTCAATGACAGCCTGGGAACAGTGGGTTAACTGCCTGTTCATGGGCAGAACGACAGATGTGTACCTTGTCAGCTCGGGGGTTTGAACTTGCAACCTTCCGGTTTTGAGTCCAACGCTCTAACCACTAGGCTACTACATACTACATCTTGTCATTACATTACCATCTGTCAACGTTTAGGACATGAGGGCCAAAGAGCACAGATATTGAAAGGCCCCAATCCATGTTACCTAACTTTACAATGTCAACATTGATCACTAAACAGCCCAAAGAGAAATGTCAACCTGATCACTAAACATCCCAAGGAGAAATGTCAACATGATCACTAAACATCACAAGGAGAAATGTCACCCTGATCACTAAACATCCCAAGGAGAAATGTCACCCTGATCACTAAACATCCCAAGGAGAAATGTCACCCTGATCACTAAACAGCCCAAGGAGAAATGTCAACCTGATCACTAAACATCCCAAGGAGAAATGTCACCCTGATCACTATACATCCCAAGGAGAAATGTCACCCTGATCACTAAACATCCCAAGGAGAAATGTCAACCTGATCACTAAACATCCCAGGGAGAAATGTCACCCTGATCACTAAACATCCCAAGGAGAAATGTCAACATGATCACTAAACATCCCAAGGAGAAATGTCAACATGATCACTAAACATCCCAAGGAGAAATGTCAACATGATCACTAAACATCCCAAGGAGAAATGTCACCCTGATCACTCTACATCCCAAGGAGAAATGTCACCCTGATCACTAAACATCCCAAGGAGAAATGTCACCCTGATCACTAAACATCCCAAGGAGAAATGTCAACATGATCACTAAACATCCCAAGGAGAAATGTCACCCTGATCACTATACATCCAAAGGAGAAATGTCACCCTGATCACTAAACATCCCAAGGAGAAATGTCACCCTGATCACTAAACATCCCATGGAGAAATATCACCCTGATCACTCTACATCCCAAGGAGAAATGTCACCCTGATCACTATACACCCCAAGGAGAAATGTCACCCTGATCACTAAACATCCCAAGGAGAAATGTCACCCTGATCACTAAACATCCCAAGGAGAAATGTCACCCTGATCACTATACATCCCAGGGAGAAATGTCAACCTGATCACTAAACAGCCCATGGAGAAATGTCAACCTGATCACTAAACATCCCAAGGAGAAATGTCAACCTGATCACTAAACAGCCCATGGAGAAATGTCAACCTGATCACTAAACATCCCATGGAGAAATGTCAACCTGATCACTAAACAGCCCATGGAGAAATGTCAACCTGATCACTAAACAGCCCATGGAGAAATGTCAACCTGATCACTAAACAGCCCATGGAGAAATGTCAACCTGATCACTAAACATCCCAAGGAGAAATGTCAACCTGATCACTAAACAGCCCAAGGAGAAATGTCAACCTGATCACTAAACAGCCCATGGAGAAATGTCAACCTGATCACTAAACATCCCAAGGAGAAATGTCAACCTGATCACTAAACAGCCCATGGAGAAATGTCAACCTGATCACTAAACATCCCAAGGAGAAATGTCAACCTGATCACTAAACAGCCCATGGAGAAATGTCAACCTGATCACTAAACATCCCAAGGAGAAATGTCACCCTGATCACTATACATCCCAGGGAGAAATGTCAACCTGATCACTATACATCCCAAGGAGAAATGTCACCCTGATCACTAAACATCCCAAGGAGAAATGTCACCCTGATCACTAAACATCCCAAGGAGAAATGTCAACCTGATCACTAAACATCCCAAGGAGAAATGTCAACCTGATCACTCTACATCCCAAGGAGAAATGTCAACATGATCACTAAACATCCCAAGGAGAAATGTCAACCTGATCACTAAACATCCCAGGGAGAAATGTCAACCTGATCACTAAACATCCCAGGGAGAAATGTCAACCTGATCACTAAACATCCCAAGGAGAAATGTCAACCTGATCACTAAACATCCCATGGAGAAATGTCAACCTGATCACTAAACATCCCAAGGAGAAATGTCACCCTGATCACTATACATCCCAGGGAGAAATGTCAACCTGATCACTATACATCCCAAGGAGAAATGTCACCCTGATCACTAAACATCCCAAGGAGAAATGTCACCCTGATCACTAAACATCCCAAGGAGAAATGTCAACCTGATCACTAAACATCCCAAGGAGAAATGTCAACCTGATCACTCTACATCCCAAGGAGAAATGTCAACATGATCACTAAACATCCCAAGGAGAAATGTCAACCTGATCACTAAACATCCCAGGGAGAAATGTCAACCTGATCACTAAACATCCCAGGGAGAAATGTCAACCTGATCACTAAACATCCCAGGGAGAAATGTCAACCTGATCACTAAACATCCCAAGGAGAAATGTCAACCTGATCACTAAACATCCCAAGGAGAAATGTCAACCTGATCACTAAACATCCCAAGGAGAAATGTCACCCTGATCACTAAACATCCCAAGGAGAAATGTCAACCTGATCACTAAACATCCCAAGGAGAAATGTCAACCTGATCACTAAAGATTCCAAGGAGAAATGTCAACCTGATCACTAAACATCCCAAGGAGAAATGTCAACCTGATCACTAAACATCCCAAGGAGAAATGTCACCCTGATCACTAAACATCCCAAGGAGAAATGTCAACCTGATCACTAAACATCCCAAGGAGAAATGTCAACCTGATCACTAAATATCCCAAGGAGAAATGTCACCCTGATCACTATACATCCCAAGGAGAAATGTCACCCTGATCACTAAACATCCCAAGGAGAAATGTCACCCTGATCACTATACATCCCAAGGAGAAATGTCACCCTGATCACTATACATCCCAAGGAGAAATGTCACCCTGATCACTATACATCCCAAGGAGAAATGTCACCCTGATCACTAAACATCCCAAGGAGAAATGTCACCCTGATCACTAAACATCCCAAGGAGAAATGTCACCCTGATCACTAAACATCCCAAGGAGAAATGTCAACATGATCACTAAACATCCCAAGGAGAAATGTCACCCTGATCACTATACATCCCAAGGAGAAATGTCACCCTGATCACTATACATCCCAAGGAGAAATGTCAACCTGATCACTATACATCCCAAGGAGAAATGTCAACCTGATCACTATACATCCCAAGGAGAAATGTCACCCTGATCACTATACATCCCAGGGAGAAATGTCAACCTGATCACTATACATCCCAAGGAGAAATGTCACCCTGATCACTAAACATCCCAAGGAGAAATGTCACCCTGATCACTAAACATCCCAAGGAGAAATGTCAACCTGATCACTAAACATCCCAAGGAGAAATGTCACCCTGATCACTATACATCCCAAGGAGAAATGTCACCCTGATCACTATACATCCCAAGGAGAAATGTCAACCTGATCACTATACATCCCAAGGAGAAATGTCAACCTGATCACTAAACATCCCAAGGAGAAATGTCAACCTGATCACTAAACATCCCAAGGAGAAATGTCACCCTGATCACTAAACATCCCAAGGAGAAATGTCAACCTGATCACTCTACATCCCAAGGAGAAATGTCAACATGATCACTAAACATCCCAAGGAGAAATGTCAACCTGATCACTAAACATCCCAGGGAGAAATGTCAACCTGATCACTAAACATCCCAGGGAGAAATGTCAACCTGATCACTAAACATCCCAGGGAGAAATGTCAACCTGATCACTAAACATCCCAAGGAGAAATGTCACCCTGATCACTAAACATCCCAGGGAGAAATGTCAACCTGATCACTAAACATCCCAAGGAGAAATGTCAACATGATCACTAAACATCCCAAGGAGAAATGTCAACCTGATCACTAAACATCCCAGGGAGAAATGTCAACCTGATCACTAAACATCCCAGGGAGAAATGTCAACCTGATCACTAAACATCCCAGGGAGAAATGTCAACCTGATCACTATACATCCCAAGGAGAAATGTCAACCTGATCACTATACATCCCAAGGAGAAATGTCAACCTGATCACTATACATCCCAAGGAGAAATGTCAACCTGATCACTAAACATCCCAAGGAGAAATGTCAACCTGATCACTAAACATCCCAAGGAGAAATGTCAACCTGATCACTAAAGATTCCAAGGAGAAATGTCAACCTGATCACTAAACATCCCAAGGAGAAATGTCAACCTGATCACTAAACATCCCAAGGAGAAATGTCACCCTGATCACTAAACATCCCAAGGAGAAATGTCACCCTGATCACTAAACATCCCAAGGAGAAATGTCACCCTGATCACTAAACATCCCAAGGAGAAATGTCACCCTGATCACTAAACATCCCAAGGAGAAATATCAACCTGATCACTATACATACCAAGGAGGTGATTCTTATTTTCAATGTTCTCTTTGGTATAATTCTAGAACAATATTACTGTTGTTTCTGTTCTTAGCCTGTGATTGGCTAGTGTAGATCATAGCTAATCATAATGAAGGACTAGTCTGGTTAGGAGCTAGAATTGGTCTGAACTCAGTGAACTGGGACTGTTTCCCAACCAATAGAAAGACTGTGTGTTCTGCAGAATAAGATTATGTTGATGCAAACACACATTAATTTAACAAAATTCCCGTCTTTCCCCTCAAAGCATCTGCTAGCTCAGATCAAAAGCTTAACCTTGTGACCGTAGAAAATGATCTGCCTGAGTTTGGTTTCATAAAGCAACGTGGAGTGGTAGTTGAGTCCAGAGACTCTGGAGGGCACATGGCTGACGAGAGAGAGAACTAAAGCCACATGTTGGGAGATTGAAGGGAACAAGTTATAACTTCTAAAACAACAGCAGACAAATAACTCTCCAGTCACAGGGTTTAATACAAACTGTGTTAAACCTGCCAACTCACATCACTGAATACAAACACTAACTGTGTTAAACCTGACAATTCACATCACTGAATACAAACACTAACTGTGTTAAACCTGCCAACTCACATCAATGAATACAAAACACTAACTGTGTTAAACCTGCCAACTCACATAACTGAATACAAACACTAACTGTGTTAAACCTGACAACTCACATCACTGAATACAAACACTAACTGTGTTAAACCTGCCAACTCACATAACTGAATACAAACACAAACTGTGTTAAACCTGCCAACTCACATAACTGAATACAAACACCAACTGTGTTAAACCTGCCAACTCACATAACTGAATACAAACACTAACTGTGTTAAACCTGCCAACTCACATCACTGAATACAAACACTAACTGTGTTAAACCTGCCAACTAACATAACTGAATACAAACACTAACTGTGTTAAACCTGCCAACTCACATCACTGAATACAAACACTAACTGTGTTAAACCTGCCAACTCACATCAATGAATACAAACACTAACTGTGTTAAACCTGCCAACTCACATCAATGAATACAAAACACTAACTGTGTTAAACCTGCCAACTCACATCACTGAATACAAACACTAACTGTGTTAAACCTGCCAACTCACATCACTGAATACAAACACTAACTGTGTTAAACCTGCCAACTCACATCACTGAATACAAACACTAACTGTGTTAAACCTGCCAACTCACATCTAAAACACACAGGTCATTAGTAGTCCATTAAGACATCAGAATGGATGGGATATGAAGCTCACATCTAAAACACACAGGTCATTAGTAGTCCATTAAGACATTAGAATGGATATGAAGCTCACATCTAAAACACACAGGTCATTAGTAGTTCATTAAGACATCAGAATGGATGGGATATGAAGCTCACATCTAAAACACACAGGTCATTAGTAGTCCATTAAGACATCAGAATGGATGGGATATGAAGCTCACATCTAAAACGCACAGGTCATTAGTAGTCCATTAAGACAGCAGAATGGATATGAAGCTCACATCTAAAACACACAGGTCATTAGTAGTCCATTAAGACATGAGAATGGATGGGATATGAAGCTCACATCTAAAACACACAGGTCATTAGTAGTCCATTAAGACATCACAATGGATATGAAGCTCACATCTAAAACACACAGGTCATTAGTAGTCCATTAAGACATCAGAATGGATGGGATATGAAGCTCACATCTAAAACACACAGGTCATTAGTAGTCCATTAAAACATCAGAATGGATATGAAGCTAACATCTAAAACACACAGGTCATTAGTAGTCCATTAAGACATCAGAATGGATGGGATATGAAGCTCACATCTAAAACACACAGGTCATTAGTAGTCCATTAAGACATCAGAACGGATGGGATATGAAGCTCACATCTAAAACACACAGGTCATTAGTAGTCCATTAAGACATCAGAATGGATGGGATATGAAGCTCACATCTAAAACACACAGGTCATTAGTAGTCCATTAAAACATCAGAATGGATATGAAGCTCACATCTAAAACACACAGCTCATTAGTAGTCCATTAAGACATCAGAATGGATGGGATATGAAGCTCACATCTAAAACACACAGGTCATTAGTAGTCCATTAAGACATCAGAATGGATATGAAGCTCACATCTAAAACACACAGGTCATTAGTAGTCCATTAAGACATTAGAATGGATGGGATATGAAGCTCACATCTAAAACACACAGGTCATTAGTAGTCCATTAAGACATCAGAATGGATATGAAGCTCACATCTAAAACACACAGGTCATTAGTAGTCCATTACGACATCAGAATGGATATGAAGCTCACATCTAAAACACACAGCTCATTAGTAGTCCATTAAGGCATCAGAATGGATGGGATATGAAGCTCACATCTAAAACACACAGGTCATTAGTAGTCCATTAAGACATTAGAATGGATATGAAGCTCACATCTAAAACACACAGGTCATTAGTAGTCCATTAAGACATGAGAATGGATATGAAGCTCACATCTAAAACACACAGGTCATTAGTAGTCCATTAAGACATCAGAATGGATGGGATATGAAGCTCACATCTAAAACACACAGGTCATTAGTAGTCCATTAAGACATCAGAATGGATATGAAGCTCACATCTAAAACACACAGGTCATTAGTAGTCCATTAAGACATCAGAATGGATATGAAGCTCACATCTAAAACACACAGGTCATTAGTAGTCCATTAAGACATCAGAATGGATGGGATATGAAGCTCACATCTAAAACACACAGGTCATTAGTAGTCCATTAAGACATCAGAATGGATGGAATATGAAGCTCACATCTAAAACACACAGGTCATTAGTAGTCCATTACAAAAACCTAGACATACAACAATGAATGCCCACCCAAATCACACCCTGTGTTATGAACTTGAGTGAAGACCCAAAAGCGGTTTTAACAGAAAACAGAGTTCTTTAATGAAAATACAGGAATGGCATAAATCCTCTTCCAACGTTGTCAGGGGAACAAAAAGAACGTTAGTATAGTGCAGGATGCTTCAGCCAGGCAGACTCCGACAGGACAGGACAAGGTGGAAGCAAACGAGACGACAGCTTGCTTCTGGCATCAAAAAACACAAACAAGAATCAGACACTGAAAGTAGCAGGAACAGAGAAAGAAATAGAGACCTAATCAGAGGGGGAAGAGAGAACAGGTGTGAAGAGTGAAAGAGCTAGTTAGGGCAGATGTAGAACAGCTGAGGAATGAGAGACAGAGAAGGTAACCTAAAAAGACCAGCAGAGAGAGAGAATCAAGAGAAAGGACAGGAACAGACATAAGACATGACAGTACCCCCCCCCACTCACCGAGCGCCTCCTGGCGCACTCGAGGAGGAAACCTGGCGGCAACGGAGGAAATCATCGATCAGCGAACGGTCCAGCACGTCCCGAGAGGGAACCCAACTCCTCTCCTCAGGACCGTACCCCTCCCAATCCACTAGGTACTGATGACCACGGCCCCGAGGGCGCATGTCCAAAATCTTACGAACCCTGTAGATGGGTGCGCCTCGACAAGGATGGGGGGGTGGGACGAGCGGGGGCGCGAAGAACAGGCTTAACACAGGAGACATGGAAGACCGGGTGAACGCGACGAAGATAGCGCGGGAGAAGAAGTCGCACTGCGACAGGATTAATGACCTGGGAAATACGGAACGGACCAATGAACCGCGGGGCCAACTTGCGAGAAGCTGTCTTAAGGGGAAGGTTCTGAGTGGAGAGCCATACTCTCTGACCGCAACAATATCTAGGACTCTTGGTCCTACGCTATTAGCGGCCCTCACAGTCTGCGCCCTATTACGGCAAAGTGCCGACCTGACCCCCTTCCAGGTGCGCTCGCAACGCTGGACAAAAGCCTGAGCGGAGGGGACGCAGGACTCGGCGAGCTGAGATGAGAACAGCGGAGGCTGGTACCCGAGGCTACACTGAAAAGGGGATAGACCGGTAGCAGACGAGGGAAGCGAGTTGTGGGCGACTCTGCCCAGGGGAGCTGTTCTGACCAAGACGCAGGGTTACGAAAAGAAAGACTGCGTAAAATGCGACCAACAGTCTGATTGGCCCGTTCGGCTTGACCGTTAGACTGGGGATGAAAGCCGGACGAGAGACTGACGGAATCCCCAATCAAACGGCAAAACTCCTCCAAAATTGAGACGTGAACTGCGGACCTCTGTCGGAAACGACGTCAGACGGAAGGCCATGAATTCGGAAAACATTCTCGATAATGATCTGAGCCGTCTCCTTAGCAGAAGGGAGCTTATCGAGAGGAATGAAATGAGCCGCCTTAGAGAATCTATCGACAACCGTAAGAATAACTGTCTTCCCGCTGATGAAGGCAGTCCGGTGATAAAATCTAAAGCGATGTGAGACCACGGTCGAGAGGGAATGGGAAGCGGTCTGAGACGGCCGGCAGGAGGAGAGTTCCCAGATTTAGTCTGCGCGCAGACCGAACAAGCGGCGACAAATCGACGCGCGTCACGTTCCCGAGTGGGCCACCAGAAACGCTGGCGAATGGAAGCGAGCGTACCCCGAACGCCGGGGTGGCCGGCTAACTTGGCAGAGTGGGCCCACTGAAGAACGGCCGGACGAGTAGGAACGGGAACGAACAGAAGGTTCCTAGGACAAGCTCGCGGCGACGGAGTGTGAGCGAGTGCTTGCTTTACCTGCCTCTCAATTCCCCAGACAGTCAACCCGACAACACGCCCCCTCAGGGAGAATCCCATCGGGGTCGGTGGAGACCTCAGAAGAACTGAAGAGACGAGATAAAGCATCAGGTTTGGTGTTTTTGAGCCCGGACGATAAGAAATAACAAACTCGAAACGAGCGAAAAACAGAGCCCAACGAGCCTGACGCGCATTAAGTCGTTTGGCTGAACGGATGTACTCAAGGTTCCTATGGTCAGTCCAAACGACAAAAGGAACGGTCGCCCCTCCAACCACTGTCGCCATTCGCCTAGGGCTAAGCGGATGGCGAGCAGTTCGCGATTACCAACATCATAGTTACGTTCTGACGGCGATAAGCGATGAGAGAAAAACGCGCAAGGATGGACCTTGCCGTCAGAGAGAGAGCGCTGAGAAAGAATGGCTCCCACGCCCACCTCTGACGCGTCAACCTCAACAACAAACTGTCTAGAGATGTCAGGTGTAACAAGAATAGGTGCGGATGTAAAACGATTCTTAAGAAGATCAAAAGCTCCCTGGGCGGAAACGGACCACTTAAAGCACGTCTTAACAGAAGTAAGGGCTGTGAGAGGAGCTGCCACCTGACCGAAATTACGGATGAAACGACGGTAGAAATTAGCGAAGCCCAGAAAGCGCTGCAGCTCGACGCGTGACTTAGGAACGGGCCAATCAATGACAGCCTGGACTTTAGCGGGATCCATCTTAATGCCCTCAGCGGAAATAACGGAACCGAGAAAAGGGACAGAGGTGGCATGAAAAGTGCACTTCTCAGCCTTCACATAAAGACAGTTCTCCAAAAGGCGCTGGAGGACGCGTCGCACGTGCTGAACATGAATCGAGAGAGACGGTGAAAAAATCAGGATATCGTCCATGTAAACGAAAACAAAAATGTTCAGCATGTCTCTCAGGACGTCGTTAACTAGTGCCTGAAAGACAGCTGGAGCGTTAACGAGGCCGAAAGGAAGAACCCGGTATTCAAAGTGCCCTAACGGAGTGTTAAACGCCGTCTTCCACTCGTCCCCCTCCCTGATGCGCACGAGATGGTAGGCGTTACGAAGGTCCAATTTGGTGAAAAACCTGGCTCCCTGCAGGATCTCGAAGGCTGAAGACATAAGAGGAAGCGGATAACGATTCTTAACTGTTATGTCATTCAGCCCTCGATAATCCACGCATGGGCGCAGGGACCCGTCCTTCTTCTGAACAAAAAAAAATCCCGCTCCGGCGGGGGAGGAGGAGGAGACTATGGTACCGGCGTCGAGCGAAACCGACAAATAATCCTCGAGAGCCTTACGTTCGGGAGCCGACAGAGAATATAATCTACCCCGGGGGAGTAGTTCCCGGAAGGAGATCAATACTACAGTCATACGACCGGTGTGGAGGGAGAGAAGTGGCCTTGGAACGACTGAACACCGTGCGCAGATCGTGATACTCCTCCGGCACCCCTGTCAAATCGTCAGGCTCCTCCTGTGAAGAAGAGACAGAGGAAACAGGAGGGATAGCAGACATTAAACAGGTTACATGACAAGAAACATTCCAGGATAGGATAGTATTACTAGACCAATTAATAGAAGGGTTATGGCGCACTAGCCAGGGATGACCCAAAACAACAGGTGTAAAAGGTGAACGAAAAATTAAAAAAGAAATGGTTTCGCTATGATTACCAGAGACAGTGAGGGTTAAAGGCAGCGTCTCACGCTGAATCTTGGGGAGAGAACTACCATCTAAAGCGAACAAGGCCCTGGGCTCCCCTAACTGTCTGAGAGGAATATCATGTTCCCGAGCCCAGGTCTCGTCCATAAAACAGCCCTCCGCCCCAGAGTCTATCAAGGCACTGCAGGAAGCAGATGAACCGGGCCAGCGGAGATGGACCGGAAAGGTAGTGCGTGATCCAGAAGGAGAGGCCTGAGTAGTTGCGCTCACCAGTAGCCCTCCTCTTACTGATGAGCTCTGGCTTTTACTGGACATGAGGTGACAAAATGACCAGCGGAGCCGCAGTAGAGACAGAGGCGATTGGTGATTCTCCGTTCCCTCTCCTTGGCCGAGATGCGAATACCCCCAGCTGCATAGGCTCAGCATCCGAGCCGGCGGAGGAGGGTGGCAGTGAAGCGGCAGGTGGCAGTGATGTGGAGAGGGGAGCAACGGAGAACGTGAGCTCCTTTCCACGAGCTCGGCGACGAAGATCAAACCGTCGCTCTATGCGAATAGCGAGAGCTATTAAGGAGTCCAGACTGGAAGGAACCTCCCGGGAGAGGATCTCATCCTTAACCTCGACGTGGAGACCCTCCAGAAAACGAGCGAGCAAAGCCGGCTCGTTCCAGTCACTAGAGGCAGCGAGAGTGCGAAACTCAATAGAATAATCCGTTATGGATCTATTCCCCTGACATAGGGAAGACAGGGCCCTGGAAGCCTCCTCGCCAAAAACAGAACGGTCAAAAACCCGTATCATCTCCTCCTTAAAGTTCTGATACTGGTTAATACACTCAGCCCTCGCCTCCCAGACTGCCGTGCCCCACTCACGCGCCCGTCCGGTAAGGAGAGAAATGACGTAGGCGATGCGGGCTGCGCTCCTGGAGTAGGTGTTGGGCTGGAGAGAGAACACCACATCACACTGAGTGAGGAATGAGCGGCACTCAGTGGGCTCCCCAGAGTAACACGGCGGGTTGTTGATCCTGGGCTCCGGAGACTCGGAAACCCTGGAAGTGGGCGGTGGATCGAGGTGGAGTTGGTGAACCTGTCTTGTGAGGTCGGAGACTTGGACGGCCAGGGTCTCAACGGCATGTTGAGCAGCAGACAATTCCTCCTCATGTCTGCCTAGCATCGCTCCCTGGATCTCGACGGCGGAGTGAAAAGGGTCCGGAGCCGCTGGGTCCATTCGGGGTCTGATTCTTCTGTTATGAACTTGAGTGAAGACCCAAAAGCGGTTTTAACAGAAAACAGAGTTCTTTAATGAAAATACAGGAATGGCATAAATCCTCTTCCAACGTTGTCAGGGGAACAAAAAGAACGTTAGTATAGTGCAGGATGCTTCAGCCAGGCAGACTCCGACAGGACAGGACAAGGTGGAAGCAAACGAGACGACAGCTTGCTTCTGGCATCAAAAAACACAAACAAGAATCAGACACTGAAAGTAGCAGGAACAGAGAAAGAAATAGAGACCTAATCAGAGGGGGAAGAGAGAACAGGTGTGAAGAGTGAAAGAGCTAGTTAGGGCAGATGTAGAACAGCTGAGGAATGAGAGACAGAGAAGGTAACCTAAAAAGACCAGCAGAGAGAGAGAATCAAGAGAAAGGACAGGAACAGACATAACAAGACATGACACCCTGACCAAACCAAAATAGAAACATACAAAGCAATCTATGATCAGGGTGTGACACCTAGAGAGGTTTAAGAAATATATCAATATTAAGAAGAGCAATGTTGTAGTGGCATTGACTACAAATACAGTAGAATATAATGTAGTATATACATATGATATGAGTAAAGCAGTATGTAAACATTATGTAAACATTATGTAAAGCAGTATGTAAACATTATGTAAACATTATGTAAACAGTATGTAAACATTATGTAAACAGTATGTAAACATTATGTAAACATTGTGTAAACATTATGTAAACATTGTGTAAACATTATGTAAAGCAGTATGTAAGCAGTATGTAAACAGTATGTAAACAGTATGTAAACATTGTGTAAACATTATGTAAACATTATGTAAACATTGTGTAAAGCAGTATGTAAAGCAGTATGTAAACAGTATGTAAACAGTATGTAAACAGTATGTAAACATTATGTAAACATTATGTAAAGCAGTATGTAAACAGTATGTAAACAGTATGTAAACATTATGTAAACATTGTATAAAGCAGTATGTAAACATTATGTAAACAGTATGTAAACAGTATGTAAACATTATGTAAACATTGTGTAAAGCAGTATGTAAACATTATGTAAACATTATGTAAACAGTATGTATACAGTATGTAAACATTATGTAAACATTGTGTAAAGCAGTATGTAAACAGTATGTAAACAGTATGTAAACTGTATGTAAACTGTATGTAAACAGTATGTAAACAGTATGTAAACATTATGTCAACATTATTAAAGGGACAGGTGTTCCATTATTCAAGTGGCCAGTGATTCCACGTCTATGTGCACTACCGTTCAACAGTTTGGGGTCACTTAGAAATGTCCTTGTTTTTGAAAGAAAGCACATTTTTTATCCATTAAAATGGCATAAAATTGATCAGAAATACAGTGTAGGCATTGTTAATGGCGTAAATGACTATTGTAGCTGGAAACAACTGATTTTTAATGGAATATCTACAGAGGCGTACAGAGGCCCATTATCAGCAACCATCACTCCTGTGTTCCATTGACACGTTGTGTTAGCTGATCCAAGTTTATCATTTTAAAAGGCTAATTGATCATTAGAAAACCCTTTTGCAATTATGTTAGCACAGTTGAAAACTGTTGTCCTGATTAAAGAAGCAATAAACCTGGTCTTCTTTAGACTAGTTGAGTGTCTTGAGCATTTGTGGGTTCGATTACAGGCTCAAAATGGCCAGAAACAAAGACCTGTCTTCTGAAACTCGTCAGTCTATTCTTGTTCTGAGATATGAAGGCTATTCCATCCGAAAAATTGCCAAAAAACGAAAGATCTCGTACAACTCTGTGTACTACTCCCTTCACAGAACAGCGCAAACTGTCTCTAACCAGAAAAGATAGAGGAGTGGTAGGCCCCGGTGCACAACTGAGCAAGAGAACAAGTGGCAGCTTCATAAAATAGTACCCACAAAACACCATTCTCAATGTCAACAGTGAAGAGGCGACTCCGGGAGTTCCTCTGTCCAGTGTTCTGTTGCCCATCTTAATCTTTTATTTTTATTGGCCAGTCTGAGATATGGCTTTTTCTTTGCAACTCTTCCTAGACGGCCAGCATCCCTGAGTCGCCTCTTCACTGTTGATGTTGAGACTGGTGTTTTGCAGGTACTATTTAATGAAGCTGCTATTTGTGGACTGGGCAGCAGCCTCTAAGGTGCAGATTTGAGTAACCGGGTGGAAGCTGGCTAGTGATGGCTATTTAACAGTCTGATGGCCTTGAGATGGAAGCTGTTTTTCAGTCTCTTAGTCCCAGCTTTGATGCAGCTGTACTGACCTCTCCTTCTGGATGGTAGCGGGGTGTACAGGCAGTGGCTCAGGTGGTTGTTGTCCTTGATTATCTTTTTGTCCTTCCTGTGACATCGGGTGCTTTAGATGTCCTGGAAAGCAGGCAATATGCCCCGGTGGTGTGTATCACCCTCTGGAGAGCCCTGTGGCTGCGGGTGGTGCAGTTGCCGTACCAGGCGGTGATACAGCCCGACAGGATGCTCTCCATTGTGCATCTGTAAAAGTTTCTGAGGGTCTTAGGGGCCAAGACTAGTTTCTTCAGCCTACTGAGGTTGAAGATGCGCTGTTGCGCCTTCTTCACCACACTGTCTGTGTGGGTCGACCATTTCAGTGATGGGTACACCGAGGAACTTAAAGCTTGCCACCTTGTCCAAAGCAGGATAGGGGTGAATTCATGATGGTTGAATTCATCTCCCTCCCAGAGTCTCAGATCAGTCAAACACAGATGAATCCTCAGATCAGTCAAACACAGATGAATCATCAGATCAGTCAAACACAGATGAATCCTCAGATCAGTCAAACACAGATGAATCCTCAGATCAGTCAAACACAGATGAATCCTCAGATCAGTCAAACACAGATGAATCCTCAGATCAGTCAAACACAGATGAATCCTCAGATCAGTCAAACACAGATGAATCCTCAGATCAGTCAAACACAGATGAATCCTCAGATCAGTCAAACACGGATGAATCCTCAGATCAGTCAAACACAGATGAATCCTCAGATCAGTCAAACACAGATGAATCATCAGATCAGTCAAACACAGATGAATCCTCAGATCAGTCAAACACAGATGAATCTCCCTATTAATTGTTAGAAGAAATGAAGGGATGTCTAAATGGTCCATCGTAGCTTGGAGGGATATTAAATTATTATCTGTGCAAGTCCAGGATGTGTTTCTCTCATAGACCATACTCCTGTCACATTGGTACATTTGGATGTCTTTGTTTTACAGGACACGCTAGAGAAGATTGAAAACAGGTCTATGTTTTACTCTACTACTGATGCCTACAGAACCCCTCAGAGACAATGTGGTGCTGAGGAAGGTCTCAGTCACTATACTACTGATGCCTACAGAACCCTCAGAGACAATGTGGTTCTGAGGAAGGTCTCAGTCACTATACTACTGATACCTTCAGAACCCCTCAGAGACAATGTGGTTCTGAGGAAGGTCTCAGTCACTATTGTGTGTCTGACATCATTCATACCTTCATTAATGAGGGTTCACAGCAGTGGGATAATACTGTACAAGCTGTGGACATCAGCCACAGCACATTAGGGGTTTTAAAATGTGTTTCTATGCTCTCCTGACCTCTAGGTCATCTAGTTGCATTCCAAATGGCACCCTATTATCTAGTGCACTACTTTTGACCAAGGTCCGTAGTGCTCTGGTCAAAAGAAGTGTGCTATGTAGGGAATAGGAACGCATTTGGGACCCAGACCTCGTCTCCATTTTTCCATCCGTATGCATCAGTGAGTGAGTGTATGAACTGTGATAACAGTATGATAAGATCTGCCACTGTGGAAGGATGTGTCCTTGTAAATACACCAGTCAGCTGATCTCCATCGTTCTGATTGGAGGAACACAGACTGTGTTGCTTTATGAGCCGTATTAAAACCCATTCAGATGGATGGCAATACAATTATGCTCACATCCCAAATGGCACCCTTTTCCCTTATATAGTGCACTATGCCTTATGGGTCCTAGTCAAAAGTAGTGCACTATATAGGGAATAGGGAGCCATTTGGGACGCATTCATGTCATTACTGATAAAACACCTTACTGCTCACTGAGGCAAGATAATCACCTGGACGTTGGATAATAATATAGTAATGTTGGAGCTCCTCCAGCCTCGCTAGATTAATATATTAATATGCAGTGGGAATAACAATAGACAGACTCAGCTGCATGTATTATAATGTGGTGTGAATTAAATATATTGACTAGGCGTGACAAAGCAATACAAAAGGATGGATGTTCCTTCATGACATTATAGAAGTAAATATGGGCAAGTCCCCCGATGTTTCTGAGACTAGTTCTCCTGTTCAGGACAGTGTTGCCAAAACCGTCTACAGTATAAAGACCTGTAGTCACTGATGACCTCTTCCTTAATCAGGTCTCACCACTGCTGTCAGAGGAGAGCTTTGTAAAACCAGGCTTGACAAGAACTAATGGCATCTTCTTTTCATCCCTCACTAACCCTAACACTTACCCTCACTAACCCGAACCCTCACTGACCCTAACCCTCACGAACCCTAACCCCAACCCTCACTAACCCTAACCCCAACCATCAATAACCCTAATCCCAACCCTCACTAACCCCAACCCTCACTAACCCTAACCCCAACCCCAACCCTCACTAACCCTAACCCCAACGCCAACCCTCACTAACCCTAACCCCAACCCTTAAACCATATGATCTGACTGATCCAGCAACCCTAACCTTAACCCCAACCCTCATAACCCTAACCCCAACCGTCACTAAACCTAACCCCAACCCTCACTAACCCTAACCCCAACCCTCACTAACCCTAACCCCAACCCCAACCCTCACTAACCCTAACCCCAACGCCAACCCTCACTAACCCTAACCCCAGCCCCCACTAACCCTAACCCCAACCCTTAAACCATATGATCTGACTGATCCAGCAACCCTAACCTTAACCCCAACCCTCATAACCCTAACCCCAACCCTCACTAACCCTAACCCCAACCCTCACTAACCCTAACCCCAACCCTCACTAACCCTAACCCCAACACTCACTAAACCTAACCCCAACCCTCACTAACCCTAAACCTAACCCCAACCCTCACTAACCCCAACCCCAACCCTCACTAACCTTAACCCCAACCCTCACTAACCCTAAACCTAACCCCAACCCTCACTAACCCCAACCCCAACCCTCACTAACCCTAACCCCAACCCTCACTAACCCTAACCCCAACCCTCACTAACCCTAACCCCAACCCTCACTAACCCTAACCCCAACCCTCACTTACCTTAACCCCAACCCTCACTAAACCTAACTCCAAACCCTCACTAACCCTAAACCTAACCCCAAACCCTCACTAACCCTAACCCTAACCCCAACCCTTAAACCATACGATCTGACTGATCCAGCAACCCTAACCCTAACCCCAACGCTCACTAACCCAACTCCAAACCCTCACTAACCCTAAACCTAACCCCAAACCCTCACTAACCCTAACCCTAACCCCAACCCTTAAACCATACGATCTGACTGATCCAGCAACCCTAACCCTAATCCCAACCCTCACTAATCCTAACCCCAACCCTCACTAACCCTAACCTCAACCCTCACTAACCATAACCCCAACCCCAACTCCATATGACCTGACTGATCCAGCAGAGAGGAGACAACATCAAAGATACTGAACCATTCTTTCACTTTCTCCTGCTAGGGATTGTTCAGTTCTTACCAGGTCTCTTTGAAGTCTTTATGTTCAGTTCTTACCAGGTCTCTTTGAAGTCTTTATGTTCAGTTCTCACCAGGTCTCTTTGAAGTCTTTATGTTCAGTTCTTACCAGGTCTCTTTGAAGTCTTTATGTTTAGTTCTTACCAGGTCTCTTTGAAGTCTTTATGTTCAGTTCTTACCAGGTCTCTTTGAAGTCTTTATGTTCAGTTCTTACCAGGTCTCTTTGAAGTCTTTATGTTCAGTTCTTACCAGGTCTCTTTGAAGTCTTTATGTTCAGTTCTTACCAGGTCTCTTTGAAGTCTTGATGTTTAGTTCTTACCAGGTCACTTTGAAGTCTTGATGTTTAGTTCTTACCAGGTCTCTTTGAAGTCTTTATGTTCAGTTCTTACCAGGTCACTTTGAAGTCTTGATGTTCAGTTCTTACCAGGTCTCTTTGAAGTCTTTATGTTTAGTTCTTACCAGGTCTCTTTGAAGTCTTTATGTTTAGTTCTAAAACTGAGCAATGGTGAAACTATGGTAACCAATAATGTGTTTGAGTTCAATAGAAAGTATGTCTGATGGTGGGAGACAAAGCTGAGGATCAACATTAGACAGGCTGAACAATGGACCTCAGCAGGCGCAGGGCCAATCCTTCACTCTCCTCCGCGCTCTGCACCGCACCGCACTGAGCCGGGCTGAGCCTCGCTGCCATCCCTCCCTCCCTCACTCTGTCCCTGCTGCTGTGTGGGACTGGAAACACACGCTGTTCCCAAAATTAACCAAACACATCGCTGCCGTTTTAATGCATAATACAATTACTGCCCTTCATACAAACATCCACAACAAATGTATGTCATTGTTCCCACATTCCAATCTCATTCTGAGCCATGCAACGTGAGGACCTACATATATCCATTCTCACTGAGCTAATTAACCAGGAAGGATAAACCTGCATGAGCTTTTCAGGCATTTCTCTGCCTGTTCTCCTTCCTGTTCTCCTGCCTGATGAAAGCAGAGGAGGAAAGGTAGAAACACTGACGATGGGAGAGATGAGGAGACTAATGGTGAGCAGGATTCCCAGTCGGCTCAGAACATGAAGAGACTAATGGTGAGCAGTATTCCCAGCAGGCTCAGGACATGAAGAGACTAATGGTGAGCAGGATTCCCAGTCGGCTCAGGACATGAAGAGACTAATGGTGAGCAGGATTCCCAGTCGGCTCAGGACATGAAGAGACTAATGGTGAGCAGTATTCCCAGTCGGCTCAGAACATGAAGAGACTAATGGTGAGCAGTATTCCCAGCAGGCTCAGGACATGAAGAGACTAATGGTGAGCAGTATTCCCAGCAGGCTCAAGACATGAAGAGACTAATGGTGAGCAGGATTCCCAGCAGGCTCAGGACATGAAGAGGCTAATGGTGAGCAGTATTCCCAGTCGGCTCAGAACATGAAGAGACAAATGGTGAGCAGTATTCCCAGCAGGCTCAGGACATGAAGAGACTAATGGTGAGCAGGATTCCCAGCAGGCTCAGGACATGAAGAGGCTAATGGTGAGCAGTATTCCCAGTCGGCTCAGAACATGAAGAGACAAATGGTGAGCAGTATTCCCAGCAGGCTCAGGACATGAAGAGACTAATGGTGAGCAGTATTCCCAGCAGGCTCAGGACATGAAGAGGCTAATGGTGAGCAGGATTCCCAGCCGGCTCAGAACATGAAGAGACAAATGGTGAGCAGGATTCCCAGCCGGCTCAGAACATGAAAAGACAAATGGTGAGCAGTATTCCCAGCAGGCTCAGGACATGAAGAGGCTAATGGTGAGCAGGATTCCCAGCCGGCTCAGAACATGAAGAGACTAATGGTGAGCAGTATTCCCAGCAGGCTCAGGACATGAAGAGGCTAATGGTGAGCAGGATTCCCAGCAGGCTCAGGACATGAAGAGACTAATGGTGAGCAGTATTCCCAGCAGGCTCAGGACAAGAAGAGGCTAATGGTGAGCAGGATTCCCAGCCGGCTCAGAACATGAAGAGACTAATGGTGAGCAGGATTCCCAGCCGGCTCAGAACATGAAGAGCATGACACAGGGACAGCTCCTTTAGAGAGGACTATTGTAGGTTCAGTCTAATGGTTTCATTTTTTCTGTTCCTACAGTATATAGACATAAGAAAACTAGGGATTCAATTACTGCACATTTAAATAAGACAAATCTATATAACAAAAAGCAAACACTTGCTACATACAACACAAATGATCCACATTGTTAAAAAGCTATGACAGATCATTCTAGGGGGCGGGGAACAAAAAAGGAAGAAATCCCACAAAATCCCCAAAAGAAATCCCCAAATGATATTAGCCGTGAGCTGCTGTATTGCACCAGTATCCAGTCTTACAGTACACCTGCTTAGGTTAGTGTGACTAAAGCCTGCAGCTTGCAGAATAAGCAGTGGAGAGTCAGTGGTGTTCTGCTGAATAGCCCTAACTGAATCTGAGGAGCAGGACAGACACTCCACCAGAGAGAAGACTGCACAATATCTAGCCATTTACAAATGGACTTAAAAGTGTCGACAGAAGCACATCATCTATAAGAAAGGCTTATTTTACAGCAATGCAGCCTTCCTGTGGTGTAATTTAATTCTCTACAAGAGTTATTTTTCTGCCCCTGTCCTTCCATCTTCTATCTCATGGAGGAACAGAAGGACCAAGCCAATTTCTACACCGGCAGCAAACTGCCCACTCTTCTTCCCCATCAAATTAGAAAAGCTGTTTGTGTTTTTATCTTTCAGATTTCCTGGGTTTTATGGCTAAATACTGAAGCACTGGAGGCTGGTCATGCTTTAAGCTACTAGAAAAAGTTAAGCTTCAGCATTGGCTAGCCGAGATATCGGCAGTAAGCCGACAAGTAATTAAAGCAGCATATCTGTAACAACTGTCATCTCTTATTTCTGCTCAGCTTGGACGGAAACCAAAGGCGAGAACAGCCAGGAAGGAGCAGGGAGGAAAAGGGACTTGACATTACTGGGCAGTGTGCTGGGTAACTCTCTCTCTCTCTCTCTCTCTCTCTCTCTCTCTCTCTCTCTCTCTCTCTCTCGCTCTCTCTCTCTCTCTCTGAACAGTTTAGCAAACGGGGGCGTTTAGGGGATTGGGGGAGCAGATCAAAAGGCCCTTCACCAATTAACAGCAGGGAGAAGAGCATCAAATAAGGTATACATTTCAGTTCAGCACGTTTCAGTGAGCCAAGCAGGAAGTGCATTGTAATACTCCTGAGTGGTGGAAGCTTGGAGCCCTCAGTGATGTCACCACGGGTTCTCTAAATAGGCTCAACGGCTCTCAGAATGGTTTGGCGCACTACTGTAGAAGTCTTGTTGAGTATAGTGTTGAGTCGGTCAGATAACAGTGGAACATTGATACTGTAGGTTCTGCTATGTAGGAAGAACAGGAAACGTGAGGCCAGCTCTGCCCCGGGTCTGATGGAGGTCAGAGCTGTGTGAAGCCATTCTATTTCTATGGTTACAGAAAGCTTCTGCACAATTTTCAACAATCTTTGACAAGAAGATGTTCTCAAATGCATGGTGCAATATACACTCTATAGACACAGTTTATTAGGTACACCACCCCGTTCACCAACATGGATCGCTCCTACAGACAGTGTCACTTGGCCGTGCCTTGCTATATAATACAGATCCAGTATCTCAGAAATGGCTGCCCTCCTGGGATATTAATGCAGGACAGTGTCTAAGATTTGCGAAGAATGGTGCGACAAACAAAATAAGTATCACTGAGGAGCATCACTGAGGAGCATCACTGAGGAGACTGATCACTAAGGAGCATCACTGAGGAGACTGATCACTAAGGAGCATCACTGAGGAGCATCACTGAGGAGACTGATCACTAAGGAGCATCACTGAGGAGCATCACTGAGGAGACTGATCACTAAGGAGCATCACTGAGGAGCATCACTGAGGAGCATCACTGAGGAGCATCACTGAGGAGACTGATCACTGAGGAGCCTGATCACTGAGGAGCCTGATCAGTCAGAATTCTGATCACCGAGGAGCCTAATCTCTGAGGAGCATCATTGAGGAGCCTGATAACTGAGGAGCATCACTGAGGAGCTTCACTGAGGAGCCTGATCACCGAGGACACTGAAAGGTATGTTCCCATTAATAGCTGCCTGTTAGAGAACAATTCATTAAATACAAATTAATGTGAGAATCATCACTGAGGAGTGTCACTGAGGAGCCTGAATACTGAGGAGCTTCACTGAGGAGCCTGATCACTGAGGAGCTTCACTGAGGAGCCTGATCACTGATGAGGATGGTCACTGATGGGCCTTATCGCTGCAGAACCTGATCACTGAGGAGTATCTCTGAGGAGCATCACTGAGGAGACTGATCACTAAGGAGCATCACTGAGGAGCATCACTGAGGAAACTGATCACTGAGGAGCATCACCGAGGAGCCTGATAACTGAGGAGCATCACTGAGGAGCCTGATAACTGAGGAGCATCACTGAAGAGCCTGATAACTGAGGAGCATCACTGAAGAGCCTGATTACTGATGAGCCAGATCATTGAGGAGCCTGACCACTGAGGAGCCTGACCACTGAGGAGCCTGATCACTGAGGAGCCTGATCACTGTGGAGCCTGATCACTGTGGAGCCTGATCATTGAGGAGCCTGATCACTGAGGAGCATCACTGAGGAGACTGATCACTAAGGAGCATCACTGAGGAGCATCACTGAGGAGACTGATCACTAAGGAGCATCACTGAGGAGCATCACTGAGGAGACTGATCACTAAGGAGCATCACTGAGGAGCATCACTGAGGAGCATCACTGAGGAGCATCACTGAGGAGACTGATCACTGAGGAGCCTGATCACTGAGGAGCCTGATCAGTCAGAATTCTGATCACCGAGGAGCCTAATCTCTGAGGAGCATCATTGAGGAGCCTGATAACTGAGGAGCATCACTGAGGAGCTTCACTGAGGAGCCTGATCACCGAGGACACTGAAAGGTATGTTCCCATTAATAGCTGCCTGTTAGAGAACAATTCATTAAATACAAATTAATGTGAGAATCATCACTGAGGAGTGTCACTGAGGAGCCTGAATACTGAGGAGCTTCACTGAGGAGCCTGATCACTGAGGAGCTTCACTGAGGAGCCTGATCACTGATGAGGATGGTCACTGATGGGCCTTATCGCTGCAGAACCTGATCACTGAGGAGTATCTCTGAGGAGCATCACTGAGGAGACTGATCACTAAGGAGCATCACTGAGGAGCATCACTGAGGAAACTGATCACTGAGGAGCATCACCGAGGAGCCTGATAACTGAGGAGCATCACTGAGGAGCCTGATAACTGAGGAGCATCACTGAAGAGCCTGATAACTGAGGAGCATCACTGAAGAGCCTGATTACTGATGAGCCAGATCATTGAGGAGCCTGACCACTGAGGAGCCTGACCACTGAGGAGCCTGATCACTGAGGAGCCTGATCACTGTGGAGCCTGATCACTGTGGAGCCTGATCATTGAGGAGCCTGATCACTGAGGAGCCTGATCACTGAGGAGCCTGATCACTGTGGAGCCTGATCACTGTGGAGCCTGATCACTGTGGAGCCTGACCACTGAAGAGCCTGATCAGTGTGCTCACATTAATAACTGCCTGTTAGTGATCAACTCATTAAAGAAATCTGTTTCCAGTATGCAAAGTCTTGAGCATTGATTCTGTTTTTATGTAACCCTAAAAGCCCTGAAAGGGTACATTTTGACCCCTAAAAGGCCTGAAAGGGTACATTTTGACCCCTAAAGCCTCAGTAGGGGTACATTTTGACCCCTAAAGCCTCAGTAAGGGTACATTTTGACCCCTAAAGCCTCAGTAGGGGTACATTTCGACCCCTAAAGCCTCAGTAGGGGTACATTTTGACCCCTAAAGACTCAGTAGGGGTACATTTCGACCCCTAAAGCCTCAGAAGGGGTACATTTTGACCCCTGAAGCCTCAGTGGGGGTACATTTTCACCCCGAAAGCACCAACAGGGGTACATGTTTTATCACCACAGCCCCCCCATATACTACCCACCCTGCAACCTGTATGCTGTTTCTGCTGCCATGTCAGTAACTAGTTGATGGCAAAGTCATAACACTACAAAAGGATTATCCGTCTTCAAGAGAGCGAGAGTTGCACCCCTTCTGAAAAAACCTACACTCGATCCCTCCGATGTCAACAACTACAGACCAGTATCCCTTCTTTCTTTTCTCTCCAAAACTCTTGAACGTGCCGTCCTTGGCCAGCTCTCCCGCTATCTCTCTCAGAATGACCTTCTTGATCCAAATCAGTCAGGTTTCAAGACTAGTCATTCAACTGAGACTGCTCTTCTCTGTATCACGGAGGCGCTCCGCACTGCTAAAGCTAACTCTCTCTCCTCTGCTCTCATCCTTCTAGACCTATCGGCTGCCTTCGATACTGTGAACCATCAGATCCTCCTCTCCACCCTCTCCGAGTTGGGCATCTCCGGCGCGGCCCACGCTTGGATTGCGTCCTACCTGACAGGTCGCTCCTACCAGGTGGCGTGGTGAGAATCTGTCTCCTCGCCACGCGCTCTCACCACTGGTGTCCCCCAGGGCTCTGTTCTAGGCCCTCTCCTATTCTCGCTATACACCAAGTCACTTGGCTCTGTCATAACCTCACATGGTCTCTCCTATCATTGCTATGCAGACGACACACAATTAATCTTCTCCTTTCCCCCTTCTGATGACCAGGTGGCGAATCGCATCTCTGCATGTCTGGCAGACATATCAGTGTGGATGACGGATCACCACCTCAAGCTGAACCTCGGCAAGACGGAGCTGCTCTTCCTCCCGGGGAAGGACTGCCCGTTCCATGATCTCGCCATCACGGTTGACAACTCCATTGTGTCCTCCTCCCAGAGCGCTAAGAACCTTGGCGTGATCCTGGACAACACCCTGTCGTTCTCATCTAACATCAAGGCGGTGGCCCGTTCCTGTAGGTTCATGCTCTACAACATCCGCAGAGTACGACCCTGCCTCACACAGGAAGCGGCGCAGGTCCTAATCCAGGCACTTGTCATCTCCCGTCTGGATTACTGCAACTTGCTGTTGGCTGGGCTCCCTGCCTGTGCCATTAAACCCCTACAACTCATCCAGAACGCCGCAGCCCGTCTGGTGTTCAACCTTCCCAAGTTCTCTCACGTCACCCCGCTCCTCCGCTCTCTCCACTGGCTTCCAGTTGAAGCTCGCATCCGCTACAAGACCATGGTGCTTGCCTACGGAGCTGTGAGGGGAACGGCACCGCAGTACCTCCAGGCACTGATCAGGCCCTACACCCAAACAAGGGCACTGCGTTCATCCACCTCTGGCCTGCTCGCCTCCCTACCACTGAGGAAGTACAGTTCCCGCTCAGCCCAGTCAAAACTGTTCGCTGCTCTGGCCCCCCAATGGTGGAACAAACTCCCTCACGACGCCAGGACAGCGGAGTCAATCACCACCTTCCGGAGACACCTGAAACCCCACCTCTTCAAGGAATACCTAGGATAGGATAAAGTAATCCTTCTCACCCCCCCCCTTAAATGATTTAGATGCACTATTGTAAAGTGGCTGTTCCACTGGATGTCAGAAGGTGAATTCACCAATTTGTAAGTCGCTCTGGATAAGAGCGTCTGCTAAATGACTTAAATGTAATGTAAATGTAATGATTATTATTTTTTAATTTTTAATTTCACATTTATTTAACCAGGTTGGCAAGTTGAGAACAAGTTCTCATTTCCAACTGGGATCTGGCCAAGATAAAGCAAAGCAGGGCGACCAAAACAGCAACACAGAGTTACACATAAACAAATGTACAGTCAATAACACAAAATAAAATAAAAATAGAAACATCTTTGAACAGTGTGTGTGCAAATGTTGAAGAATAGGGAGGAGGGCAATACATTGTCCCTAGTGCTGAAAATAATTTCAATTTAGCATTAATACTGGAGTGATAGATGTGCAGATGATGATGTGCAGGTAGAGATACTGGGATGCAAAAGAGCAAGAGGATAAATAACAATATGGGGATGAGGTAGTAGGGTGTGCTATTTACAGATTGTCACGACTTTCACCGAGATAGGTCCCTCTCCTTGTTCGGGCGGCGTTCGGCGATCGACGTCACCGGTCTTCTAGCCATCGTCGATCCACCTTTCATTTTCCATTTGTTTTGTCTTGTTTTTCTGCCCACCTGGTTTGCATCCCTCATTACTCGTCTTACATATAACCCTCTGTTTCTCCCATGTCTATGTGTGTACTCCAGGCTGGTTATTGTAACCCTCTGTTTCCCCCATGTCTATGTGTGTACTCCAGGCTGGTTATTGTAACCCTCTGTTTCCCACATGTCTATGTGTGTACTCCAGGCTGGTTATTGTAACCCTCTGTTTCCCCCGTGTCTATGTGTGTACTCCAGGCTGGTTATTGTAACACTCTGTTTCCCCCGTGTCTATGTGTGTACTCCAGGCTGGTTATTGTAACACTCTGTTTCCCCCGTGTCTATGTGTGTACTCCAGGCTGGTTATTGTAACCCTCTGTTTCCCCCGTGTCTATGTGTGTACTCCAGGCTGGTTATTGTAACCCTCTGTTTCCCCCATGTCTATGTGTGTACTCCAGGCTGGTTATTGTAACCCTCTGTTTCCCCCATGTCTATGTGTGTACTCCAGGCTGGTTATTGTAACCCTCTGTTTCCCCCATGTCTATGTGTGTACTCCAGGCTGGTTATTGTAACCCTCTGTTTCCCCCATGTCTATGTGTGTACTCCAGGCTGGTTATTGTAACCCTCTGTTTCCCCCATGTCTATGTGTGTACTCCAGGCTGGTTATTGTAACCCTCTGTTTCCACCATGTCTATGTGTGTACTCCAGGCTGATTATTGTAACCCTCTGTTTCCCCCATGTCTATGTGTGTACTCCAGGCTGGTTATTGTAACCCTCTGTTTCCCCCATGTCTATGTGTGTACTCCAGGCTGGTTATTGTAACCCTCTGTTTCCCCCATGTCTATGTGTGTACTCCAGGCTGGTTATTGTAACCCTCTGTTTCCCCCATGTCTATGTGTGTACTCCAGGCTGGTTATTGTAACCCTCTGTTTCCCCCATGTCTATGTGTGTACTCCAGGCTGGTTATTGTAACCCTTGTGTGTGGAGTTGTTCTATGTGAATGTGTGTGTACTCCAGGCTGGTTATTGTAACCCTTGTGTGTGGAGTTGTTCTATGTGAATGTATGTGTACTCCAGGCTGGTTATTGTAACCCTTGTGTGTTTAGTTCTCTTGGTACCGTGTGTTGTTCACCTCAATAAAGGGCTCCGTTTGCAACCTATTTCTGCACTCCTGCACCTGACTTCCCTGCAGACAGTCACTCCTTTACACAGATGGGCTGTGGACAGTGTACAGTGATCGGCAAGCTGAGATCTGAGATGGAGATATAAGACTCCAGCTTCAGATATTTTTGCAATTCGTTCCAGTCATTGGCAGCAGAGAACTGGAAGAATAGGCGGCCAAAGGAAGTGCTGGGGATGACCCGTGCAATATTCCTGCTGGAGCATGTGCTACAGGTGGGTGTTGCTATGGTGACCAGTGAAATGAGATAAGGCGGGGTTTCACCTAGCAAAGATTTACAGATGACCTGCAGCCAGTGGGTTTGGCGACTGATATGTAGTGAAGGCCAGCCAACTAGAGCATACAGGTCGCAGTGGTGGTTAGTATATGGGGCTTTAGTGATAAAATGGATGGCACTGTGATAGATTGCATCCAGTTTATCGAGGATTGGTAGGATGGTCAGTTTTACGACGGTAAGTTTGGCGACATGAGTGAAGAAGGCTTTGTTGCGAAATAGGAAGCCAATTCTAGATTTCACTTTGGATTGGTGATGTGAGTCTGGAAGGAGAGTTTACAGTCTAACCAGACACCTAGGTATTCGTAGGTGTCCACATATTTTAGGTCAGAACCGTCCAGAGTATCTTCGTATCTTCCGGCGCCGACAGAGATGGCCGCCTCGCTTCGCGTTCCTAGGAAACTATGCAGTTTTTTGTTTTTTTTACGTGTTATTTCTTACATTAGTACCCCATGTCATCTTAGGTTTCATTACATACAGTCGAGAAGAACTACTGAATATAAGAGCAGCGTCAACTCACCATCAGTACGACCAAGAATATGACTTTCGTGAAGCGGATCCTGTGTTCTGCCTTTCACCCAGGACTACGGAATGGACCCCAGCCGGCGACCCCAAAAAACGACTCCGTAAAAGAGGGAAACGAGGCGGTCTTCTAGTCAGACTCCGGAGACGGGCACATTGTGCACCACTCCCTAGCATCCTTCTCGCCAATGTCCAGTCTCTTGACAACAAGGTTGATGAAATCCGAGCAAGGGTAGCATTCCAGAGGGACATCAGAGACTGTAACGTTTTTTGCTTCACGGAAACATGGCTCACTGGAGAGACGCTATCGGAGTCGGTGCAGCCAGCGGGTTTCTCCACGCATCGCGCCGACAGAAACAAACATCTTTCTGGTAAGAAGGGAGGCGGGGGCGTATGCCTTATGGCTAACGAGACGTGGTGTGATCACAGAAACATACAGGAACTCAAATCCTTCTGTTCACCTGATTTAGAATTCCTCACAATCAAATGTCGACCGCATTATCTACCAAGAGAATTCTCTTCGATTATAATCAAAGCCGTATATATTCCCCCCCAAGCAGACACATCGATGGCTCTGAACAAACTTTATTTGACTCTTTGCAAACTGGAATCCATACATCCTGAGGCCGCATTCATTGTAGCTGGGGATTTTAACAAGGCTAATCTAAAACCAAGACTCCCTAAATTGTATCAGCATATCGATTGCGCAACCAGGGCTGGCAAAACCTTGGATCATTGTTATTCTAACTTCCGCGATGCATATAAGGCCCTGCCCCGCCCTCCTTTCGGAAAAGCTGACCACGACTCCATTTTGCTGATTCCTGCCTACAGACAGAAACTAAAACAAGAAGCTCCCACGCTGAGGTCTGTCCAACGCTGGCCCGACCAAGCTGATTCCACACTCCAAGACTGCTTCCATCACCTGGACTGGGATATGTTTCGTATTGCGTCAGACAACAACATTGACGAATACGCTGATTCGGTGTGCGAGTTCATTAGAACGTGCGTTGAAGATGTCAGTCCCATAGCAACGATTAAAACATTCCCAAACCAGAAACCGTGGATTGATGGCAGCATTCGCGTGAAACTGAAAGCGCGAACCACTGCTTTTAATCAGGGCAAGGTGACTGGAAACATGACCGAATACAAACTGTGCAGCTATTCCCTCCGCAAGGCAATCAAACAAGCTAAGCGTCAGTATAGAGACAAAGTAGAATCTCAATTCAACGGCTCAGACACAAGAGGTATGTGGCAGGGTCTACAGTCAATCACGGACTACAAAAGGAAACCAGCCCAGTCACGGACCAGGATGTCTTGCTCCCAGGCAGACGAAATAACTTTTTTGCCCGCTTTGAGGACAGTACAGTGCCACTGACGCGGCCTGCAACGAAAACATGCGGACTCTCCTTCACTACAGCCGAGGAGAGTAAAACATTTAAACGTGTTAACCCTCGCAAGGCTGCAGGCCCAGACGGCATCCCCAGCCGCGCCCTCAGAGCATGCGCAGACCAGCTTGCTGGTGTGTTTACCGACATATTCAATCAATCCCTATCTCAGTCTGCTGTTCCCACATGCTTCAAGAGGGCCACCATTGTTCCTGTTCCCAAGAAAGCTAAGGTAACTGAGCTAAACGACTACTGCCCCATAGCACTCACTTCCGTCATCATGAAGTGCTTTGAGAGACTAGTCAAGGACCATATCACCTCCACCCTACCCGACACCCTAGACCCACTCCAATTTGCTTACCGCCCAAATAGGTCCACAGACGATGCAATCTCAACCACACTGCACACTGCCCTAACCCATCTGGACAAGAGGAATACCTATGTGAGAATGCTGTTCATCGACTACAGCTCGACATTTAACACCATAGTACCCTCCAAGCTCGTCATCAAGCTCGGGACCCTGGGTCTCGACCCTGCCCTGTGCAACTGGGTACTGGACTTCCTGACGGGCCGCCCCCAGGTGGTGAGGGTAGGCAACAACATCTCCACCCCGCTGATCCTCAACACTGGGGCCCCACAAGGGTGCGTTCTGAGCCCTCTCCTGTACTCCCTGTTCACCCACAACTGCGTGGCCACACACACCTCCAACTCAATCATCAAGTTTGCGGACGACACAACAGTGGTAGGCTTGATTACCAACAACGATGAGACGGCCTACAGGGAGGAGGTGAGGGTCCTCGGAGTGTGGTGTCAGGAAAATAACCTCACACTCAACGTCAACAAAACTAAGGAGATGATTGTGGACTTCAGGAAACAGCAGAGGGAACACCCCCCTATCCACATCGATGGAACAGTAGTGGAGAGGGTAGTAAGTTTTAAGGTCCTCGGCATACACATCACAGACAAACTGAATTGGTCCACCCACACAGACAGCATCGTGAAGAAGGCGCAGCAGCGCCTCTTCAACCTCAGGAGGCTGAAGAAATTCGGCTTGTCACCAAAAGCACGCACAAACTTCTTCAGATGCACAATCGAGAGCATCCTGTCGGGCTGTATCACCGCCTGGTACGGCAACTGCTCCGCCCACAACCGTAAGGCTCTCCAGAGGGTAGTGAGGTCTGCACAACACATCACCGGGGGCAAACTACCTGCCCTCCAGGACACCTACACCACCCGATGTTACAGGAAGGCCATAAAGATCATCAAGGACAACAACCACCCGAGCCACTGCCTGTTCACCCCGCTATCATCCAGAAGGCGAGGTCAGTCCAGGTGCATCAAAGCTGGGACCGAGAGACTGAAAAACAGCTTCTATCTCAAGGCCATCAGACTGTTAAACAGCAACCACTAACATTGAGTGGCTGCTGCCAACACACTGACTCAACTCCAGCCACTTTAATAATGGGAATTGATGGGAAATGATGTAAAATATATCACTAGCCACTTTAAACAATGCTACCTAATATAATGTTTACATACCCTACATTATTCATCTCATATGTATACGTACAGTGCCTTGCGAAAGTTTCCGGCCCCTTGAACTTTGCGACCTTTTGCCACATTTCAGGCTTCAAACATAAAGATATAAAACTGTATTTTTTTGTGTAGAATCATTTACATTACATTACATTTAAGTCATTTGGCAGACGCTCTTATCCAGAGCGACTTACAAATTGGTGAATTCACCTTATGACATCCAGTGGAACAGCCACTTTACAATAGTGCATCTAAATCATTTAGGGGGGGGAGAAGGATTACTTTATCCTATCCTAGGTACTCCTTAAAGATATGGGGTTTCAGGTGTCTCCGGAAGGTGGTGATTGACTCCGCTGTCCTGGCGTCGTGAGGGAGTTTGTTCCACCATTGGGGGGCCAGAGCAGCGAACAGTTTTGACTGGGCTGAGCGGGAACTGTACTTCCTCAGTGGTAGGGAGGCGAGCAGGCCAGAGCAACAAGTGGGACACAATCATGAAGTGGAACGACAATTTTTGGATATTTCAAACTTTTATAACGAATCAAAAACTGAAAAATTGGGCGTGCAAAATTATTCAGCCCCCTTAAGTTAATACTTTGTAGCGCCACCTTTTGCTGCGATTACAGCTGTAAGTCGCTTGGGGTATGTCTCTGTCAGCTTTGCACATCGAGAGACTGACATTTTTTTCCCATTCCTCCTTGCAAAACAGCTCGAGCTCAGTGAGGTTGGATGGAGAGCATTTGTGAACAGCAGTTTTCAGTTCTTTCCACAGATTCTCGATTGGATTCAGGTCTGGACTTTGACTTGGCCATTCTAACACTTGGATATGTTTATTTTTTAACCATTCCATTGTAGATTTTGCTTTATGTTTTGGATCATTGTCTTGTTGGAAGACAAATCTCCGTCCCAGTCTCAGGTCTTTTGCCTGACTCCATCAGGTTTTCTTCCAGAATGGTCCTATATTTGGCTCCATACATCTTCCCATCAATTTTAACCATCTTCCCTGTCCCTGCTGAAGAAAAGCAGGCCCAAACCATGATGCTGCCACCACCATGTTTGACAGTGGGGATGGTGTGTTCAGGGTTATGGGCTGTGTTGCTTTTACGCCAAACATAACATTTTGCATTGTTGCCAAAAGGTTCAATTTTGTTTTCATCTGACCAGAGCACCTTCTTCCACATGTTTGGTGTGTCTCCCAGGTGGCTTGTGGCAAACTTAAACAACACCTTTTATGGATATCTTTAAGAAATGGCTTTCTTCTTGCCACTCTTCCATAAAGGCCAGATTTGTGCAATATACGACTGATTGTTGTCCTATGGACAGAGTCTCCCACCTCAGCTGTCTATCTCTGCAGTTCATCCAGAGTGATCATGGGCCTCTTGGCTGCATCTCTTCTCCTTGTATGAGCTGAAAGTTTAGAGGGACGGCCAGGTCTTGGTAGATTTGCAGTGGTCTGATACTCCTTCCATTTCAATATTATCGCTTGCACAGTGCTCCTTGGGATGTTTAGAGCTTGGGAAATCTTTCTGTATCCAAATCCGGCTTTAAACTTCTTCACAACAGTATCTCGGACCTGCCTGGTGTGTTCCTTGTTCTTCATGATGCTCTCTGCGCTTTTAACGGACCTCTGAGACTATCACAGTGCAGGTGCATTTACACGGAGACTTGATTACACACAGGTGGATTGTATTTATCATCGTTAGTCATTTAGGTCAACATTGGATCATTCAGAGATCCTCACTGAACTTCTGGAGAGAGTTTGCTGCACTGAAAGTAGAGGGGCTAAATAATTTTGCACGCCCAATTTTTCAGTTTTTGATTTGTTAAAAAAGTTTGAAATATCCAATAAATGTCGTTCCACTTCATGATTGTGTCCCACTTGTTGTTGATTCTTCACAAAAAAATACAGTTTTATATCTTTATGTTTGAAGCCTGAAATGTGGCAAAAGGTCGCAAAGTTCAAGGGGGCCGAATACTTTTGCAAGTCACTGTATATACTGTACTCTATATCATCTACTGCATCTTTATGTAATAGATGTATCTCTAGCCACTTTAACTATGCCACTTTGTTTACATACTCATCTCATATGTATATGCTGTACTCGATACCATCTACTGTATCTTGCCTATGATGCTCTGTACCATCACTCATTCATATATCTTTATGTACATATTCTTTATCCCCTTACACTTGTGTATGAGACAGTAGTTTTGGAATTGTTAGTTAGATTACTTGTTGGTTATTACTGCATTGTCGGAACTAGAAGCGCAAGCATTTCGCTACACTCGCATTAACATCTGCTAACCATGTGTATGTGAGAAATAAAATTTGATTTGATTTGATTTAGTGATGCCAGTCAGGTGGGCGGGTGCGGGCAGCGAACGGTTGACAAGCATGCATTTAGTTTACTAGCGTTTAAGAGCAGTTGGAGGCCACGGAAGGAGTGTTGTATGGCATTGAAGCTCTTTTGGAGGTTGTGTCCAAAGAAAGGCCAGATGTATACAGAATGGTGTCACCTGCGTAGAGGTGGATCAGAGACTCACCAGCAGCAAGAGCGACATCATTGATGTATACAGAGAAAAGAGTCAACCCGAGAATTCAACACTGTGGCACCCACATAGAGACTGCCAGAGGTCCGAACAACAGTCCCTCCGATTTGACACATTGAACTCTATCTGAGAAGTAGTTGGTGAACCAGGTGAGGCAGTCATTTGAGAAGCCAAGGCTATTGAGTCTGCCGATAAGAATGCGGTGATTGACAGCGTCGAAAGCCTTGGTCAGGTCAATGAAGACGGCTGCACAGTACTGTATTTTACCGATGGCGGTTATGATATCGTTTAGTACCTTGAGCGTGGCCGAGGTGCACCCATGGCCAGCTCGGAAACCAGATTGCACAGCAGAGAAGACACGGCGGGATTCGAAATGGTCGGTGATCTGTTTATTAACTTGGCTTTCAAAGATTTTCAAAAGGCAGGGCAGGATGGATATAGGTCTATAGCAGTTTGTGTCTAGAGTGTCTCCCCCTTTCAAGAGGGGGATGACCTCGGCAGCTTTACAATCTTTGGGGTTCTCAGACAATACAAAAGAGAGTTTGAATTGGATAGTAATAGGGGTTGCAACAATTTCGGCGGATCATTTTAGAAAGAGAGGGTGCATATTGTCTAACCCAGCTGATTTGTTGAGATCCAGATTTTGCAGTTCTTTCAGAACATCAGCTGTCTGGATTTCAGCTAGCTGGGAGAATGGTCTAGCTCAAGGCTAGCTCCAGGCTAACTGGTGCTTGCTTCAGGACAGAAACCCCCTTGGACGGTTATGTTGGTAGACCAGTCGTGATGGATCGTTGAGGCTCCCTGTCGGAAGCAAAGGGTCATGGCCAATTGGCAAAAGAGTAATCTCTTCGGATAGCAGGGAGATGGGCCTAGTTCGAGGCTAGCTCCAGGCTAACTGGTGCTTGCTTCAGGACAGAGACGTTAGACAGGAGTAGCCATTCGGATAGCAGCTAGCTAGCTGCAATTATCCGGTGTAAAGGTTCAGAGATGGCGGTAGGAATCCGGAGATGTCGTAGAGAAAAGCAGTCTGATATACTCTGGGTTGATATCGTGTTGTGCAGGCTAGCAGGAATTGACTGGGTTAAGGCTGGCAGTCCTGGTTAACGGTGATAACCGCTAGCAGTGGCTAACTGACTACTAGCTATGAGCTAGTTCGCTTGCTAGCTTCTGAACGGGCTTCCGGTTCAAAAGTGTAAAAATAGCAGATCCATACCACATTGGGTGAGGCGGGTTGCAGGAGAGCATGTTCAGTCCGTAGATGGAAAATGAGATTTAAAAAATAATACAAATATATAACGATATATACAAGAGACAATCAAAACAGACATCACCACTGCTACGCCATCTTGGATCTCTGAAATGATGCAATTTTTGACCCCTTGGAGTCAGAATTGACCCCTGTTGGTGGTTTTATGGAATTGCAATGTTGCAGAGTAAGATTTATTCTGTGTAATGTGTATAATTTCTTCTGTGTGAGATCTCTTCTTCCAATATATTTGTTGCGGGTTACTAGCGCTCCATCGCTCTCCATCTCCCCTCAACTCGTTATGCATGCAGCAGTAAGAGTAAGTCAAATAATGGTTTGTAATTCAATAGAGCAATCTTAACTCATTTAGTTGTGCTAAGGGCTGACTGAGGGAGACAAAGAGCTCAAAATGTTGCCGCTGTGCTCATTATGTATATTTAAAACAATTAGCAATTCAAGGCCACACAGTGTGGTGGTGGGGGGAGAGGAGAGGAGGGGAGGAGAGAGGAGACGGGAGGGGAGAGCATTAGCTTCAAAGCCTGCTGCTAGGACTAACCCTGTAGCCCAGTTACCAGGTCACTCTCCTGAAGAGGACGGGAAGATGCAATTAAAATCATTTAAAACCAATGTGTAACCACAGCCGGCTGCATATTACTGTGTGTTGCCGTACAATACTAGCAACCTCAGCGTCCCTGTTCTCTCCCTGGGTTAGGCCAGCCATTAGAGCATAGGGCTCCAGAATGGCAGAGTGGTCTAAGGCACTGCATCTCAGTGCTAGAGGCCTCAATACAGACACTTTGGTTCGAATCCAGGCTGTATCACAACCGGCTGTGATTGGGAGTCCCAAAGGGCGGCGCACAATTGGCCCAGCATCATCCTTGTTTGACCGGTGTAGGCTGTCATTGTAAATAAGAATCTGTTCTGAACTGACTAGCCTAGTTAAATGAAGGTTAAATGAAATAAAACATCATTTAAAAAAGAACAGCCTTTCAGTTCTCTCCCTGGGTTAGGACAGCCCTGCAGAGCAGGTAGAATCCTTTTCAAAATCAAGGACATCTGTAATTGCTGCAGGAGGTTTTTCCACTAACTATTAACTCTGTCATGGGAAGACGTTGACAATCACAACATCTTGGTTTAATAGAAAATAAAATACTTTGGAAAATGTTTGATATTTCTCTATCAGTATGAACATGTAGATCAGGTTGTGTACAACTGTAGGACAATACTACTACAATACTACAATCTACTGTAACGCCTTCTGAGATGTCTTTATGAGGCAGCTAAATGTCCAACAGGGCAAGGGGTGTGTAGACTTTCACTGGTCACAACTGAAGTCTACTGGTCAATATACTACCACAACACTGATATCTGTTAATACAACTGACGTCTACTGGTCAATATACTACCACAACACTGATATCTGTTAATACAACTGACGTCTACTGGTCAATATACTACCACAACACTGATATCTGTTAATACAACTGACGTCTACTGGTCAATATACCACCACAACACTGATATCTGTTAATACAACTGACGTCTACTGGTCAATATACTACCACAACACTGTCTCTCTGTCCTGCTGAAACATACCCAATCACCACAACACTGTCTCTCAGTCCTGCTGAAACATACCCAATTACCACAACACTGTCTCTCAGTCCTGCTGAAACATACCCAATTACCACAACACTGCCTCTCAGTCCTGCTGAAACATACCCAATCACCACAACACTGTCTCTCAGTCCTGCTGAAACATACCCAATCACCGCAACACTGTCTCTCAGTCCTGCTGAAACATACCCAATTACCACAACACTGTCTCTCAGTCCTGCTGAAACATACCCAATCACCACAACACTGTCTCTCAGTCCTGCTGAAACATACCCAATCACCACAACACTGTCTCTCAGTCCTGCTGAAACATACCCAATTACCACAACACTGTCTCTCAGTCCTGCTGAAACATACCCAATTACCACAACACTGTCTCTCAGTCCTGCTGAAACATACCCAATTACCACAACACTGTCTCTCAGTCCTGCTGAAACATACCCAATTACCACAACACTGTCTCTCAGTCCTGCTGAAACATACCCAATCACCACAACACTGTCTCTCAGTCCTGCTGAAACATACCCAATTACCACAACACTGTCTCTCAGTCCTGCTGAAACATACCCAATCACCACAACACTGTCTCTCAGTCCTGCTGAAACATACCCAATTACCACAACACTGTCTCTCAGTCCTGCTGAAACATACCCAATCACCACAACACTGTCTCTCTGTCCTGCTGAAACATACCCAATTACCACAACACTGTCTCTCTGTCCTGCTGAAACATACCCAATTACCACAACACTGTCTCTCAGTCCTGCTGAAACATACCCAATTACCACAACACTGTCTCTCTGTCCTGCTGAAACATACCCAATCACCACAACACTGTCTCTCAGTCCTGCTGAAACATACCCAATTACCACAACACTGTCTCTCAGTCCTGCTGAAACATACCCAATCACCACAACACTGTCTCTCTGTCCTGCTGAAACATACCCAATCACCACAACACTGTCTCTCTGTCCTGCTGAAACATACCCAATCACCACAACACTGTCTCTCTGTCCTGCTGAAACATACCCAATCACCATAAGACTGTCTCTCAGTCCTGCTGAAACATACCCAATTACCACAACACTGTCTCGCAGTCCTGCTGAAACATACCCAATTACCACAACACTGTCTCTCTGTCCTGCTGAAACATACCCAATCACCACAACACTGTCTCACTGTCCTGCTGAAACATACCCAATTACCACAACACTGTCTCTCAGTCCTGCTGAAACATACCCAATCACCATAAGACTGTCTCTCAGTCCTGCTGAAACATACCCAATCACCACAACACTGTCTCTCAGTCCTGCTGAAACATACCCAATTACCACAACACTGTCTCTCTGTCCTGCTGAAACATACCCAATTACCATAAGACTGTCTCTCAGTCCTGCTGAAACATACCCAATCACCATAAGACTGTCTCTCAGTCCTGCTGAAACATACCCAATTACCACAACACTGTCTCGCAGTCCTGCTGAAACAAACCCAATCACCATAAGACTGTCTCTCAGTCCTGCTGAAACATACCCAATTACCACAACACTGTCTCTCAGTCCTGCAGAAATATACCCAATCAAATTGTCATTAGGAAATGAAAGAACCTGTTTCAAAATGTATCAGTGTGAGGTCATTAATTCAGCTCATGCTACAACAGCTCAGCCGTGCTGGAAGTACTTTAAGACTTTACATTCTCTACGTCCTTATCTGCTTAGTGTCATTTCCCAATTATCTGCTGTTCACCAGGACATCAGGGGAGAGCTTAATGCTGTTTTCTGTTTATCTACTTTTCACCAGGACATCAGGGTAGAGCTTAATGTGAGAACACACTGAGAACACAATGAGAAGAAAATGAGAATGGAATTAGAATACGATGAGAACACAATTAGAATATGATGAGAATACAATTAGAATATGATGAGAATTGAATTAGAATATGATGAGAATACAATTAGAATATGATGAGAACACAATTAGAATATGATGAGAACACAATTAGAATATGATGAGAATACAATTAGAATATGATGAGAAGAAAATTTGAATATGATGAGAATATGACGATCACATAATGAGAACGCAATGAGAACACTGATAATACGATGAGAACACAATTAGAATATAATGAGAACACAATTAGAATATAATGAGAACACAATTAAAAAACAATGAGAACAGAAATGAGAATACAATGAGAGCACTGATAATACGATGAGAACACAATTAGAATATAATGAGAACACAATTAGAATATAATGAGAACACAATTAAAATACAATGAGAACAGAAATGAGAATACAATGAGAACACTGATAATACGATGAGAACACAATTAGAATATAATGAGAACACAATTAGAATATAATGAGAACACAATGAGAACACAATTAGAATATAATGAGAACACAATTAGAATATAATGAGAACACAATGAGAATACAATGAGAACACAATGAGAATATGATGAGAACACAATGAGAATATGATGAGAATACAATTAGAATATGATGAGAATACAGTTAGAATATGATGATAACACAATTAGAATATAATGAGAATACAATTAGAATATGATGAGAATACAATTAGAATATGATGAGAATACAGTTAGAATATGATGAGAATACAATTAGAATATGATGAGAATACAATTAGAATATGATGAGAATACAGTTAGAATATGATGAGAATACAATTAGAATATGATGAGAATACAATTAGAATATGATGAGAACACAATGAGAATATGATGAGAATACAATTAGAATATGATGAGAATACAGTTAGAATATGATGAGAATACAATTAGAATATGATGAGAATACAATTAGAATATGATGAGAATACAATTAGAATATGATGAGAATAAAGTTAGAATATGATGAGAATACAATTAGAATATGATGAGAATACAATTAGAATATGATGAGAACACAATGAGAATATGATGAGAATACAGTTAGAATATGATGAGAATACAATTAGAATATGATGAGAATACAATTAGAATATGATGAGAACACAATGAGAACACAATGAGAATACAATGAGAACACTGATAATACGATGAGAACACAATTAGAATATAATGAGAACACAATGAGAATACAATGAGAACACAATGAGAATATGATGAGAACACAATGAGAATATGATGAGAATACAATTAGAATATGATGAGAATACAGTTAGAATATGATGATAACACAATTAGAATATAATGAGAATACAATTAGAATATGACGAGAATACAATTAGAATATGATGAGAATACAGTTAGAATATGATGAGAATACAATGAGAATATGATGAGAATACAATTAGAATATGATGAGAATACAGTTAGAATATGATGAGAATACAATTAGAATATGATGAGAATACAATTAGAATATGATGAGAACACAATGAGAATATGATGAGAATACAATTAGAATATGATGAGAATACAGTTAGAATATGATGAGAATACAATTAGAATATGATGAGAATACAATTAGAATATGATGAGAATACAATTAGAATATGATGAGAATACAGTTAGAATATGATGAGAATACAATTAGAATATGATGAGAATACAGTTAGAATATGATGATAACACAATTAGAATATGATGAGAATACAATTAGAATATGATGAGAATACAGTTAGAATATGATGAGAATACAATTAGAATATGATGAGAATACAATTAGAATATGATGAGAATAAAGTTAGAATATGATGAGAATACAATTAGAATATGATGAGAATACAATTAGAATATGATGAGAATACAGTTAGAATATGATGAGAATAAATTTAGAATATGATGAGAATACAATTAGAATATGATGAGAATACAATTAGAATATGATGAGAACACAATTAGAATATGATGAGAATACAATTAGAATATGTTGAGAAGAAAATGTGAATATGATGAGAATATGACGATCACATAATGAGAACGCAATGAGAACACAATGAGAACACAATGAGAACACTGATAATACGATGAGAACACAATTAGTATATAATGAGAACACAATTAGAATATAATGAGAACACAATGAGAACACTGATAATACGATGAGAACACAATTACAATATAATGAGAACACAATTAGAATATAATGAGAACACAATGAGAATACAATGAGAACACAATGAGAACACTGATAATACGATGAGAACACAATTAGAATATGATGAGAATACAATGCGAATATAATGAGAATACAATTAGAATATGATGAGAATACAATTAGAATATGATGAGAATACAATTAGAATATGATGAGAACACAATGAGAATATGATGAGAATACAATTAGAATATGATGAGAATACAATTAGAATATGATGAGAATACAATTAGAATATGATGAGAACACAATGAGAATATGATGAGAATACAATTAGAATATGATGAGAATACAATTAGAATACGATGAGAACACAATTAGAATATGATGAGAATACAATTAGAATATGATGAGAATACAATTAGAATATGATGAGAATACAATGAGAATATGATGAGAATACAATTAGAATATGATGAGAATACAATTAGAATATGATGAGAACACAATGAGAATATGATGAGAATACAATTAGAATATGATGAGAATACAATTAGAATACGATGAGAACACAATTAGAATATGATGAGAACACAATGAGAATATGATGAGAATACAATTAGAATATGATGAGAATACAATTAGAATACGATGAGAACACAATTAGAATATGATGAGAATACAATGAGAACACAATGAGAATACAATGAGAACACTGATAATACGATGAGAACACAATTAGAATATAATGAGAACACAATGAGAATACAATGAGAACACAATGAGAATATAATGAGAATACAATGAGAACACTGATAATACGATGAGAACACAATTAGAATATAATGAGAACACAATGAGAATACAATGAGAACACAATGAGAACACAATTAGAATACAATGAGAACACTGATAATACGATGAGAACACAATGAGAATATGATGAGAATACAGTTAGAATATGATGATAACACAATTAGAATATGATGAGAATACAGTTAGAATATGATGATAACACAATTAGAATATGATGAGAATACAGTTAGAATATGATGAGAACACTGATAATAAAATGAGAACACAATGAGAATATGATGAGAATACAATTAGAATATGATGAGAATACAGTTAGAATATGATGAGAATACAATTAGAATATGATGAGAATACAGTTAGAATATGATGAGAATACAATTAGAATATGATGAGAATACAATTAGAATATGATGAGAACACTGATTATACGATGAGAACACAATTAGAATATAATGAGAACACAATTAGAATACAATGAGAACACAATGAGAATACAATTAGAATAAAATGAGAACACAATTAGAATGTAATGAGAACACAATGAGAATACAATGAGAACACAATGAGAATACAATGAGAACACTGATAATACGATGAGAACACAATGAGAATATGATGAGAATACAATTAGAATATGATGAGAATACAGTTAGAATATGATGATAACACAATTAGAATATGATGAGAATACAATTAGAATATGATGAGAATACAGTTAGAATATGATGAGAATACAATTAGAATATGATGAGAATACAATTAGAATATGATGAGAATACAGTTAGAATATGATGAGAATACAATTAGAATATGATGAGAATACAATTAGAATATGATGAGAATACAGTTAGAATATGATGAGAATAAATTTAGAATATGATGAGAATACAATTAGAATATGATGAGAATACAATTAGAATATGATGAGAACACAATTAGAATATGATGAGTATACAATTAGAATATGTTGAGAAGAAAATGTGAATATGATGAGAATATGACGATCACATAATGAGAACGCAATGAGAACACTGATAATACGATGAGAACACAATTAGAATATAATGAGAACACAATGAGAATACAATGAGAACACAATGAGAACACAATTAGAATACAATGAGAACACTGATAATACGATGAGAACACAATGAGAATATGATGAGAATACAGTTAGAATATGATGATAACACAATTAGAATATGATGAGAATACAGTTAGAATATGATGATAACACAATTAGAATATGATGAGAATACAGTTAGAATATGATGAGAACACTGATAATAAGATGAGAACACAATGAGAATATGATGAGAATACAATTAGAATATGATGAGAATACAGTTAGAATATGATGAGAATACAATTAGAATATGATGAGAATACAGTTAGAATATGATGAGAATACAATTAGAATATGATGAGAATACAATTAGAATATGATGAGAACACTGATTATACGATGAGAACACAATTAGAATATAATGAGAACACAATTAGAATACAATGAGAACACAATGAGAATACAATTAGAATAAAATGAGAACACAATTAGAATGTAATGAGAACACAATGAGAATACAATGAGAACACAATGAGAATACAATGAGAACACTGATAATACGATGAGAACACAATGAGAATATGATGAGAATACAATTAGAATATGATGAGAATACAGTTAGAATATGATGATAACACAATTAGAATATGATGAGAATACAATTAGAATATGATGAGAATACAGTTAGAATATGATGAGAATACAATTAGAATATGATGAGAATACAATTAGAATATGATGAGAATACAGTTAGAATATGATGAGAATACAATTAGAATATGATGAGAATACAATTAGAATATGATGAGAATACAGTTAGAATATGATGAGAATAAATTTAGAATATGATGAGAATACAATTAGAATATGATGAGAATACAATTAGAATATGATGAGAACACAATTAGAATATGATGAGTATACAATTAGAATATGTTGAGAAGAAAATGTGAATATGATGAGAATATGACGATCACATAATGAGAACGCAATGAGAACACTGATAATACGATGAGAACACAATTAGAATATAATGAGAACACAATGAGAATACAATGAGAACACAATGAGAACACAATTAGAATACAATGAGAACACTGATAATACGATGAGAACACAATGAGAATATGATGAGAATACAGTTAGAATATGATGATAACACAATTAGAATATGATGAGAATACAGTTAGAATATGATGATAACACAATTAGAATATGATGAGAATACAGTTAGAATATGATGAGAACACTGATAATAAGATGAGAACACAATGAGAATATGATGAGAATACAATTAGAATATGATGATAATACAGTTAGAATATGATGAGAATACAATTAGAATATGATGAGAATACAGTTAGAATATGATGAGAATACAATTAGAATATGATGAGAATACAATTAGAATATGATGAGAACACTGATTATACGATGAGAACACAATTAGAATATAATGAGAACACAATTAGAATACAATGAGAACACAATGAGAATACAATTAGAATAAAATGAGAACACAATTAGAATGTAATGAGAACACAATGAGAATACAATGAGAACACAATGAGAATACAATGAGAACACTGATAATACGATGAGAACACAATGAGAATATGATGAGAATACAATTAGAATATGATGAGAATACAGTTAGAATATGATGATAACACAATTAGAATATGATGAGAATACAATTAGAATATGATGAGAATACAGTTAGAATATGATGAGAATACAATTAGAATATGATGAGAATACAATTAGAATATGATGAGAATACAGTTAGAATATGATGAGAATACAATTAGAATATGATGAGAATACAATTAGAATATGATGAGAATACAGTTAGAATATGATGAGAATAAATTTAGAATATGATGAGAATACAATTAGAATATGATGAGAATACAATTAGAATATGATGAGAACACAATTAGAATATGATGAGTATACAATTAGAATATGTTGAGAAGAAAATGTGAATATGATGAGAATATGACGATCACATAATGAGAACGCAATGAGAACACTGATAATACGATGAGAACACAATTAGAATATAATGAGAACACAATGAGAATACAATGAGAACACAATGAGAACACAATTAGAATACAATGAGAACACTGATAATACGATGAGAACACAATGAGAATATGATGAGAATACAGTTAGAATATGATGATAACACAATTAGAATATGATGAGAATACAGTTAGAATATGATGATAACACAATTAGAATATGATGAGAATACAGTTAGAATATGATGAGAACACTGATAATACGATGAGAACACAATGAGAATATGATGAGAATACAATTAGAATATGATGAGAATACAGTTAGAATATGATGAGAATACAATTAGAATATGATGAGAATACAGTTAGAATATGATGAGAATACAATTAGAATATGATGAGAATACAATTAGAATATGATGAGAACACTGATTATACGATGAGAACACAATTAGAATATAATGAGAACACAATTAGAATACAATGAGAACACAATGAGAATACAATTAGAATAAAATGAGAACACAATTAGAATGTAATGAGAACACAATGAGAATACAATGAGAACACAATGAGAATACAATGAGAACACTGATAATACGATGAGAACACAATGAGAATATGATGAGAATACAGTTAGAATATGATGATAACACAATTAGAATATGATGAGAATACAGTTAGAATATGATGAGAATAAATTTAGAAAATGATGAGAATACAATTAGAATATGATGAGAATACAATTAGAATATGATGAGAACACAATTAGAATATGATGAGAATACAATTAGAATATGTTGAGAAGAAAATGTGAATATGATGAGAATATGACGATCACATAATGAGAACGCAATGAGAACACAATGAGAACACAATGAGAACACTGATAATACGATGAGAACACAATTAGTATATAATGAGAACACAATTAGAATATAATGAGAACACAATGAGAACACTGATAATACGATGAGAACACAATTACAATATAATGAGAACACAATTAGAATATAATGAGAACACAATGAGAATACAATGAGAACACAATGAGACCACTGATAATACGATGAGAACACAATGAGAATACGATGAGAACACAATTTGAATATGATGATAATATGATGAGAATACAATTAGAATATGATGAGAACACAATTAGAATATGATGAGAATACAATTAGAATATGTTGAGAAGAAAATGTGAATATGATGAGAATATGACGATCACATAATGAGAACGCAATGAGAACACAATGAGAACACTGATAATACGATGAGAACACAATTAGTATATAATGAGAACACAATTAGAATATAATGAGAACACAATGAGAATACAATGAGAACACAATGAGACCACTGATAATACGATGAGAACACAATTAGAATATGATGAGAATACAGTTAGAATATGATGAGAACACAATGAGAATATGATGAGAATACAATTAGAATATGATGATAATACAATTAGAATATGATGAGAATACAATTAGAATATGATGAGAACACAATGAGAATATGATGAGAATACAATTAGAATATGATGAGAATACAATTAGAATACGATGAGAACACAATTAGAATATGATGAGAATACAATTAGAATATGATGAGAATACAATTAGAATATGATGAGAATACAATGAGAATATGATGAGAATACAATTAGAATATGATGAGAATACAATTAGAATATGATGAGAACACAATGAGAATATGATGAGAATGCAATTAGAATTTGATGAGAATACAATTAGAATACGATGAGAACACAATTAGAATATGATGAGAATACAATTAGAATATGATGAGAATACAATTAGAATACGATGATAATACAATTAGAATATGATGAGAATACAATTAGAATATGTTGAGAAGAAAATGTGAATTTGATGAGAATATGACGATCACATAATGAGAACGCAATGAGAACACTGATAATACGATGAGAACACAATTAGAATATAATGAGAACACAATGAGAATACAATGAGAACACAATGAGAACACAATTAGAATACAATGAGAACACTGATAATACGATGAGAACACAATGAGAATATGATGAGAATACAGTTAGAATATGATGATAACACAATTAGAATATGATGAGAATACAGTTAGAATATGATGATAACACAATTAGAATATGATGAGAATACAGTTAGAATATGATGAGAACACTGATAATAAGATGAGAACACAATGAGAATATGATGAGAATACAATTAGAATATGATGAGAATACAGTTAGAATATGATGAGAATACAATTAGAATATGATGAGAATACAGTTAGAATATGATGAGAATACAATTAGAATATGATGAGAATACAATTAGAATATGATGAGAACACTGATTATACGATGAGAACACAATTAGAATATAATGAGAACACAATTAGAATACAATGAGAACACAATGAGAATACAATTAGAATAAAATGAGAACACAATTAGAATGTAATGAGAACACAATGAGAATACAATGAGAACACAATGAGAATACAATGAGAACACTGATAATACGATGAGAACACAATGAGAATATGATGAGAATACAATTAGAATATGATGAGAATACAGTTAGAATATGATGATAACACAATTAGAATATGATGAGAATACAATTAGAATATGATGAGAATACAGTTAGAATATGATGAGAATACAATTAGAATATGATGAGAATACAATTAGAATATGATGAGAATACAGTTAGAATATGATGAGAATACAATTAGAATATGATGAGAATACAATTAGAATATGATGAGAATACAGTTAGAATATGATGAGAATAAATTTAGAATATGATGAGAATACAATTAGAATATGATGAGAATACAATTAGAATATGATGAGAACACAATTAGAATATGATGAGTATACAATTAGAATATGTTGAGAAGAAAATGTGAATATGATGAGAATATGACGATCACATAATGAGAACGCAATGAGAACACGGATAATACGATGAGAACACAATTAGAATATAATGAGAACACAATGAGAATACAATGAGAACACAATGAGAACACAATTAGAATACAATGAGAACACTGATAATACGATGAGAACACAATGAGAATATGATGAGAATACAGTTAGAATATGATGATAACACAATTAGAATATGATGAGAATACAGTTAGAATATGATGATAACACAATTAGAATATGATGAGAATACAGTTAGAATATGATGAGAACACTGATAATACGATGAGAACACAATGAGAATATGATGAGAATACAATTAGAATATGATGAGAATACAGTTAGAATATGATGAGAATACAATTAGAATATGATGAGAATACAGTTAGAATATGATGAGAATACAATTAGAATATGATGAGAATACAATTAGAATATGATGAGAACACTGATTATACGATGAGAACACAATTAGAATATAATGAGAACACAATTAGAATACAATGAGAACACAATGAGAATACAATTAGAATAAAATGAGAACACAATTAGAATGTAATGAGAACACAATGAGAATACAATGAGAACACAATGAGAATACAATGAGAACACTGATAATACGATGAGAACACAATGAGAATATGATGAGAATACAGTTAGAATATGATGATAACACAATTAGAATATGATGAGAACACAATTTGAATACGATGATAATATGATGAGAATACAATTAGAATATGTTGAGAAGAAAATGTGAATATGATGAGAATATGACGATCACATAATGAGAACGCAATGAGAACACAATGAGAACACAATGAGAACACTGATAATACGATGAGAACACAATTAGTATATAATGAGAACACAATTAGAATATAATGAGAACACAATGAGAACACTGATAATACGATGAGAACACAATTACAATATAATGAGAACACAATTAGAATATAATGAGAACACAATGAGAATACAATGAGAACACAATGAGACCACTGATAATACGATGAGAACACAATGAGAATACGATGAGAACACAATTTGAATATGATGATAATATGATGAGAATACAATTAGAATATGATGAGAACACAATTAGAATATGATGAGAATACAATTAGAATATGTTGAGAAGAAAATGTGAATATGATGAGAATATGACGATCACATAATGAGAACGCAATGAGAACACAATGAGAACACTGATAATACGATGAGAACACAATTAGTATATAATGAGAACACAATTAGAATATAATGAGAACACAATGAGAATACAATGAGAACACAATGAGACCACTGATAATACGATGAGAACACAATTAGAATATGATGAGAATACAGTTAGAATATGATGAGAACACAATGAGAATATGATGAGAATACAATTAGAATATGATGATAATACAATTAGAATATGATGAGAATACAATTAGAATATGATGAGAACACAATGAGAATATGATGAGAATACAATTAGAATATGATGAGAATACAATTAGAATACGATGAGAACACAATTAGAATATGATGAGAATACAATTAGAATATGATGAGAATACAATTAGAATATGATGAGAATACAATGAGAATATGATGAGAATACAATTAGAATATGATGAGAATACAATTAGAATATGATGAGAACACAATGAGAATATGATGAGAATGCAATTAGAATTTGATGAGAATACAATTAGAATACGATGAGAACACAATTAGAATATGATGAGAATACAATTAGAATATGATGAGAATACAATTAGAATACGATGATAATACAATTAGAATATGATGAGAATACAATTAGAATATGTTGAGAAGAAAATGTGAATTTGATGAGAATATGACGATCACATAATGAGAACGCAATGAGAACACAATGAGAACACAATGAGAACACTGATAGTACGATGAGAACACAATTAGAATATAATGAGAACACAATTAGAATGTAATGAGAATACAATTAGAATGTAATGAGATTACAATTAGAATATAATGAGAACACAATGAGAATATAATGAGAACACAATTAGAATACAATGAGAACACTGATAATACGATGAGAACACAATTAGAATGTACACAATTAGAATGTAATGAGAATACAATTAGAATATAATGAGAACACAATTGGAATGTAATGAGAATACAATTAGAATGTAATGAGAATACAATTAGAATATAATGAGAACACAATGAGAATATAATGAGAACACAATTAGAATACAATGAGAACACTGATAATACGATGAGAATACAATTAGAATATAATGTGAACACAATTAGAATATAATGAGAACACAATGAGAACACTGATACTACGATGAGAACACAATGAGAATACAATGAGAATATAATGAGAACACTGATAATACGATGAGAATACAATTAGAATATAATGAGAACACAATGAGAACACTGATAATACGATGAGAACACAATTAGAATATAAAGAGAACACAATGAGAACACTGATAATACGATGAGAACACAATTAGAATATAATGAGAACACAATTAGAATATAATGAGAACACAATGAGAATACAATGAGAACACAATGAGAACACTGATAATACGATGAGAACATAATTAGAATATAATGAGAACACAATGAGAATACAATGAGAACACAGTGAGAACACTGATAATACGATGAGAACACAATTAGAATATAATGAGAACACAATTAGAATATAATGAGAACACATTGAGAACACTGATAATACGATGAGAACACAATTAGAATATAATGAGAACACAATTAGAATATAATGAGAACACAATGAGAATACAATGAGAACACAATGAGAACACTGATAATACGATGAGAAAACAATTAGAATATAATGAGAACACAATGAGAACACTGATAATACGATGAGAACACAATTAGAATATAATGAGAACACAATTAGAATATAATGTGAACACAATTAGAATATGATGAGAATACAATTAGAATATGATGAGAACACAATGAGAATATGATGAGAATACAATTAGAATATGATGAGAATACAGTTAGAATATGATGAGAATACAATTAGAATACAATAAGATTACAATTAGAATATGATGAGAATACAATTAGAATATGATGAGAATACAATTAGAATACGATGAGAATACAATTAGAATATGATGAGAATACAATTAGAATACGATGAGAACACAATTAGAATATGATGAGAATACAATTAGAATATGACGAGAATACAATTAGAATACGATGATAATACAATTAGAATATGATGAGAATACAATTAGAATATGATGAGAAGAAATTTGAATATGATGAGAATATGACGATCACATAATGAGAACGCAATGAGAACACAATGAGAACACAATGAGAACACTGAAAATACGATGAGAACACAATTAGAATGTAATTAGAAAACAATTAGAATACAATGAGAACACAATTAGAATATAATGAGAACACAATGAGAATACAATGAGAACACTGATAATACGATGAGAACACAATTAGAATATAATGAGAACACAATTAGAATATAATGAGAACACAATGAGAACACTGATAATACGATGAGAACACAATTAGAATATAATGAGAACACAATTAGAATATAATGAGAACACAATGAGAACACTGATAATACGATGAGAACACAATTCGAATATAATGAGAACACAATGAGAATATGATGAGAATACAATTAGAATATGTTGAGAAGAAAATGTGAATTTGATGAGAATATGACGATCACATAATGAGAACGCAATGAGAACACTGATAATACGATGAGAACACAATTAGAATATAATGAGAACACAATGAGAATACAATGAGAACACAATGAGAACACAATTAGAATACAATGAGAACACTGATAATACGATGAGAACACAATGAGAATATGATGAGAATACAGTTAGAATATGATGATAACACAATTAGAATATGATGAGAATACAGTTAGAATATGATGATAACACAATTAGAATATGATGAGAATACAGTTAGAATATGATGAGAACACTGATAATAAGATGAGAACACAATGAGAATATGATGAGAATACAATTAGAATATGATGAGAATACAGTTAGAATATGATGAGAATACAATTAGAATATGATGAGAATACAGTTAGAATATGATGAGAATACAATTAGAATATGATGAGAATACAATTAGAATATGATGAGAACACTGATTATACGATGAGAACACAATTAGAATATAATGAGAACACAATTAGAATACAATGAGAACACAATGAGAATACAATTAGAATAAAATGAGAACACAATTAGAATGTAATGAGAACACAATGAGAATACAATGAGAACACAATGAGAATACAATGAGAACACTGATAATACGATGAGAACACAATGAGAATATGATGAGAATACAATTAGAATATGATGAGAATACAGTTAGAATATGATGATAACACAATTAGAATATGATGAGAATACAATTAGAATATGATGAGAATACAGTTAGAATATGATGAGAATACAATTAGAATATGATGAGAATACAATTAGAATATGATGAGAATACAGTTAGAATATGATGAGAATACAATTAGAATATGATGAGAATACAATTAGAATATGATGAGAATACAGTTAGAATATGATGAGAATACATTTAGAATATGATGAGAATACAATTAGAATATGATGAGAATACAATTAGAATATGATGAGAACACAATTAGAATATGATGAGTATACAATTAGAATATGTTGAGAAGAAAATGTGAATATGATGAGAATATGACGATCACATAATGAGAACGCAATGAGAACACGGATAATACGATGAGAACACAATTAGAATATAATGAGAACACAATGAGAATACAATGAGAACACAATGAGAACACAATTAGAATACAATGAGAACACTGATAATACGATGAGAACACAATGAGAATATGATGAGAATACAGTTAGAATATGATGATAACACAATTAGAATATGATGAGAATACAGTTAGAATATGATGATAACACAATTAGAATATGATGAGAATACAGTTAGAATATGATGAGAACACTGATAATACGATGAGAACACAATGAGAATATGATGAGAATACAATTAGAATATGATGAGAATACAGTTAGAATATGATGAGAATACAATTAGAATATGATGAGAATACAGTTAGAATATGATGAGAATACAATTAGAATATGATGAGAATACAATTAGAATATGATGAGAACACTGATTATACGATGAGAACACAATTAGAATATAATGAGAACACAATTAGAATACAATGAGAACACAATGAGAATACAATTAGAATAAAATGAGAACACAATTAGAATGTAATGAGAACACAATGAGAATAAAATGAGAACACAATGAGAATACAATGAGAACACTGATAATACGATGAGAACACAATGAGAATATGATGAGAATACAGTTAGAATATGATGATAACACAATTAGAATATGATGAGAATACAGTTAGAATATGATGAGAATAAATTTAGAAAATGATGAGAATACAATTAGAATATGATGAGAATACAATTAGAATATGATGAGAACACAATTAGAATATGATGAGAATACAATTAGAATATGTTGAGAAGAAAATGTGAATATGATGAGAATATGACGATCACATAATGAGAACGCAATGAGAACACAATGAGAACACAATGAGAACACTGATAATACGATGAGAACACAATTAGTATATAATGAGAACACAATTAGAATATAATGAGAACACAATGAGAACACTGATAATACGATGAGAACACAATTACAATATAATGAGAACACAATTAGAATATAATGAGAACACAATGAGAATACAATGAGAACACAATGAGACCACTGATAATACGATGAGAACACAATGAGAATACGATGAGAACACAATTTGAATATGATGATAATATGATGAGAATACAATTAGAATATGATGAGAACACAATTAGAATATGATGAGAATACAATTAGAATATGTTGAGAAGAAAATGTGAATATGATGAGAATATGACGATCACATAATGAGAACGCAATGAGAACACAATGAGAACACTGATAATACGATGAGAACACAATTAGTATATAATGAGAACACAATTAGAATATAATGAGAACACAATGAGAATACAATGAGAACACAATGAGACCACTGATAATACGATGAGAACACAATTAGAATATGATGAGAATACAGTTAGAATATGATGAGAACACAATGAGAATATGATGAGAATACAATTAGAATATGATGATAATACAATTAGAATATGATGAGAATACAATTAGAATATGATGAGAACACAATGAGAATATGATGAGAATACAATTAGAATATGATGAGAATACAATTAGAATACGATGAGAACACAATTAGAATATGATGAGAATACAATTAGAATATGATGAGAATACAATTAGAATATGATGAGAATACAATGAGAATATGATGAGAATACAATTAGAATATGATGAGAATACAATTAGAATATGATGAGAACACAATGAGAATATGATGAGAATGCAATTAGAATTTGATGAGAATACAATTAGAATACGATGAGAACACAATTAGAATATGATGAGAATACAATTAGAATATGATGAGAATACAATTAGAATACGATGATAATACAATTAGAATATGATGAGAATACAATTAGAATATGTTGAGAAGAAAATGTGAATTTGATGAGAATATGACGATCACATAATGAGAACGCAATGAGAACACAATGAGAACACAATGAGAACACTGATAGTACGATGAGAACACAATTAGAATATAATGAGAACACAATTAGAATGTAATGAGAATACAATTAGAATGTAATGAGATTACAATTAGAATATAATGAGAACACAATGAGAATATAATGAGAACACAATTAGAATACAATGAGAACACTGATAATACGATGAGAACACAATTAGAATGTACACAATTAGAATGTAATGAGAATACAATTAGAATATAATGAGAACACAATTGGAATGTAATGAGAATACAATTAGAATGTAATGAGAATACAATTAGAATATAATGAGAACACAATGAGAATATAATGAGAACACAATTAGAATACAATGAGAACACTGATAATACGATGAGAATACAATTAGAATATAATGTGAACACAATTAGAATATAATGAGAACACAATGAGAACACTGATACTACGATGAGAACACAATGAGAATACAATGAGAATATAATGAGAACACTGATAATACGATGAGAATACAATTAGAATATAATGAGAACACAATGAGAACACTGATAATACGATGAGAACACAATTAGAATATAAAGAGAACACAATGAGAACACTGATAATACGATGAGAACACAATTAGAATATAATGAGAACACAATTAGAATATAATGAGAACACAATGAGAATACAATGAGAACACAATGAGAACACTGATAATACGATGAGAACATAATTAGAATATAATGAGAACACAATGAGAATACAATGAGAACACAGTGAGAACACTGATAATACGATGAGAACACAATTAGAATATAATGAGAACACAATTAGAATATAATGAGAACACATTGAGAACACTGATAATACGATGAGAACACAATTAGAATATAATGAGAACACAATTAGAATATAATGAGAACACAATGAGAATACAATGAGAACACAATGAGAACACTGATAATACGATGAGAAAACAATTAGAATATAATGAGAACACAATGAGAACACTGATAATACGATGAGAACACAATTAGAATATAATGAGAACACAATTAGAATATAATGTGAACACAATTAGAATATGATGAGAATACAATTAGAATATGATGAGAACACAATGAGAATATGATGAGAATACAATTAGAATATGATGAGAATACAGTTAGAATATGATGAGAATACAATTAGAATACAATAAGATTACAATTAGAATATGATGAGAATACAATTAGAATATGATGAGAATACAATTAGAATACGATGAGAATACAATTAGAATATGATGAGAATACAATTAGAATACGATGAGAACACAATTAGAATATGATGAGAATACAATTAGAATATGACGAGAATACAATTAGAATACGATGATAATACAATTAGAATATGATGAGAATACAATTAGAATATGATGAGAAGAAATTTGAATATGATGAGAATATGACGATCACATAATGAGAACGCAATGAGAACACAATGAGAACACAATGAGAACACTGAAAATACGATGAGAACACAATTAGAATGTAATTAGAAAACAATTAGAATACAATGAGAACACAATTAGAATATAATGAGAACACAATGAGAATACAATGAGAACACTGATAATACGATGAGAACACAATTAGAATATAATGAGAACACAATTAGAATATAATGAGAACACAATGAGAACACTGATAATACGATGAGAACACAATTAGAATATAATGAGAACACAATTAGAATATAATGAGAACACAATGAGAACACTGATAATACGATGAGAACACAATTCGAATATAATGAGAACACAATGAGAATATGATGAGAATACAATTAGAATATGATGAGAACACAATTAGAATACAATGAGAACACAATGAGAATACAATGAGAACACTGATATTACGATGAGAACACAATTAGAATATAATGTGAACACAATTAGAATATAATGAGAACACAATGAGAATACAATGAGAACACAATGAGAATATAATGAGAACACTGATAATACGATGAGAACACAATTAGAATACAATGAGAACACAATTAGAATACAATGAGAACACAATGAGAATACAATGAGAACACTGATAATACGATGAGAACACAATTAGAATATAATGAGAACTCAATTAGAATATGATGAGAATACAATTAGAATATGATGAGAACATAATGAGAATATGATGAGAATACAATTAGAATATGATGAGAATACAGTTAGAATATGATGAGAATACAATTAGAATACAATAATATTACAATTAGAATATGATGAGAATACAATTAGAATATGATGAGAATACAATTAGAATACGATGAGAATACAATTAGAATATGATGAGAATACAATTAGAATACGATGAGAACACAATTAGAATATGATGAGAATACAATTAGAATATGACGAGAATACAATTAGAATACAATGATAATACAATTAGAATATGATGAGAATACAATTAGAATATGATGAGAAGAAAATTTGAATATGATGAGAATATGACGATCACATAATGAGAACGCAATGAGAACACAATGAGAACACAATGAGAACACTGAAAATATGATGAGAACACAATTAGAATGTAATGAGAACACAATTAGAATACAATGAGAACACAATTAGAATATAATGAGAACACAATGAGAATACAATGAGAACACTGATAATACGATGAGAACACAATTAGAATATAATGAGAACACAATTAGAATATAATGAGAACACAATGAGAACACTGATAATACGATGAGAACACAATGAGAACACAATGAGAACACAATGAGAACACTGATAATACGATGAGAACACAATTAGAATACAATGAGAACACTGATAATACGATGAGAACACAATTAGAAAACAATGAGAACACTGATAATACGATGAGAACACAATTAGAATGTAATGAGAACACAATTAGAATACAATGAGAACACAATTAGAATATAATGAGAACACAATGAGAATACAATGAGAACACTGATAATACGATGAGAACACAATTAGAATATAATGAGAACACAATTAGAATATAATGAGAACACAATGAGAACACTGATAATACGATGAGAACACAATGAGAACACAATGAGAACACAATGAGAACACTGATAATACGATGAGAACACAATGAGAACACAATGATAACACAATGAGAACACTGATAATACAATGAGAACACAATTAGAATATAATGAGAATATGATGAGAACACAATTAGAATATGATGACAACGCAATGAGAACACAATGAGAACACAATGAGAATGCAATGAGAATACAATTAGAAGACAATGAGAAGACAATGAGAATGCAATGAGAATACGATGAGAACACAATGAGAATACGATGAGAACACAATTTGAATACGATGATAATATGATGAGAATACAATTAGAATATGATGAGAACACAATTAGAATACGATGAGAACACAATTAGAATACAATGAGAACACAATTTGAATACGATGATAATATGATGAGAATACAATTAGAATATGATGAGAACACAATTAGAATACGATGAGAACACAATTAGAATACGATGAGAACACAATTAGAATACGATGAGAACACAATTAGAAGACAATGAGAAGACAATGAGAATGCAATGAGAATACGATGAGAACACAATTAGAATACGATGAGAACACAATTAGAATATCATGATAATATGATGAGAATACAATTAGAGTATGATGAGAATACAATTAGAATATGATAAGAAAAATATGAGTATGGTGCGAATATGACGATAACACAATGAGAACGCAATGAGAAAACGATGAGAATGTAAACACTTATTTTTCATCAAAATGTGTTTTTGTGCAGATATTGTACTTTTATGTGCCTTAATAACAAATCAGTATTCCATCCAGAAATACAAATAAAATTGTTCAATTACGAGTCTAGCCATGGAAAAAAATAGAAACTTTCCCGCTAGCCATGATTGGCTGAGATAATGAATGGGCTGGACATGCCAGGAGAGGAGTTTGGATTGGTCTACCATGCCGCATGCTTCTGTCTATAACGTGAGCTGTTCAGTATGTGTTGACAGTCCTTTCTACCACACCGTTTTTGAAAGATGTAACGTTAGCCATCAAGAACTACAAATGTTTTTCTACTTTTCTCAACAACATTGAAACCCTGAATGTAGCAGGTGCTATCGACAGATCAGTTGGAACAAGTGATGGGCTACTTTCTCCACACGCCACAGTCAGTGTGAACCGGAGTGACTTGACACAACACCGGCCAAACAAGAGGTTGCTAAAAAACAAACCGGAGTTAAACATGGTTCCAGTCTGCTGTGAAACGTTCCTCCATGTATACAGGTAAGAGTCAGATATACATTTCTGTTTTTATTGCAAGTTAGTAAAGCATACTGTTAGTTAGCTAGCAAAAGTTGATTTGCTGGCTCAATAGCTAACTTTACGGGCATGATCTGTGTGGTAATGTTGTTCGAATCAGAAACCATTTGCATTTGCAGGTTATAGACTGATGTTAGCTAGCTGACATTGACCCTAGCCTGTTAGCTTTAGCTACCTGCAGATTCATACTACAGCTATGACAATGTTTGTATTGGTAGTAGTACGAGCTGGGATTATGCTGGTTCCTTGTTTAGCTAGCTAGCTACATGACTAAACAAATAACTCCACTTCGGCCGGATTATTACATGACTCATCAGGTGTGTCTGGTGGTGACCTATCCACTTAGCAAGATGTGGCTGGGAGGTGGTTATAACATTTCCTTCACATGACACATCAATTTAGACAAGTGTGTCAGGTAAATGTCATTTAATGATAATAATAATAATGATAGAATATTTATAAAATATATTTTTCTCTGCACTTTCTGTTTTTGATATTGCTACTATGCCACTAACCACTTGACTGTACCGTCTACACCTTCTGTATCCTGTGCATGTGACAAAACATGTTGATTTGATTTGACATAGCATGTGTTTACCACATGGCCTCAAATGTGAATCCGTAAAGAAATGGGCGGGGCTAGGGCTTAAGAGGTTGTGAACAATGCTGAAGGGATGTAGACAAAGAAGAGCTCTCCAGTAAGTGAACCAAAACATTCAAGGGACGTGGTGTTACAAGTTTATCAACCCTCCTAATCAGAATTACTTTCCCATTGTTCATCTTCTGTAGTGTATCATTTGCCATTCTCTAGCCCAGAGTCTCAACTTTTATCCAAAGTAAATAACACCATATAAAGCTATATGACATCAATACTAAACAAGCCTGTCTACCCAGTAGGGAGTAAGCTATATGATATCAATGCTAAACAAGCCTGTCTACCCATTAGGGAGTAAGCTATATGACATCAATGCTAAACAAGCCTGTCTACCCAGTAGGGAGTAAGCTATATGATATCAATGCTAAACAAGCCTGTCTACCCAGTAGGAAGTAAGCTATATGATATCAATGCTAAACAAGCCTGTCTACCCAGTAGGGAGTAAGCTATATGACATCAATGCTAAACAAGCCTGTCTACCCAGTAGGGAGTAAGCTATATGATATCAATGCTAAACAAGCCTGTCTACCCAGTAGGAAGTAAGCTATATGATATCAATGCTAAACAAGCCTGTCTACCCAGTAGGGAGTAAGCTATATGACATCAATGCTAAACAAGCCTGTCTACCCAGTAGGAAGTAAGCTATATGATATCAATGCTAAACAAGCCTGTCTACCCAGTAGGGAGTAAGCTATATGATATCAATGCTAAACAAGCCTGTCTAACAGTAGGGAGTAAGCTATATGATATCAATGCTAAACAAGCCTGTCTACCCAGTAGGGAGTAAGCTATATGACATCAATGCTAAACAAGCCTGTCTACCCAGTAGGGAGTAAGCTATATGACATCAATGCTAAACAAGCCTGTCTACCCAGTAGGGAGTAAGCTATATGACATCAATGCTAAACAAGCCTGTCTACCCAGTAGGGAGTAAGCTATATGACATCAATGCTAAACAAGCCTGTCTACCCAGTAGGGAGTAAGCTATATGATATCAATGCTAAACAAGCCTGTCTACCCAGTAGGAAGTAAGCTATATGATATCAATGCTAAACAAGCCTGTCTACCCAGTAGGGAGTAAGCTAGGGAGTAAGCTATATGATATCAATGCTAAACAAGCCTGTCTACGCAGTAGGGAGTAAGCTATATGACATCAATGCTAAACAAGCCTGTCTACCCAGTAGGGAGTAAGCTAGGGAGTAAGCTATATGATATCAATGCTAAACAAGCCTGTCTACCCAGTAGGGAGTAAGCTAGGGAGTAAGCTATATGATATCAATGCTAAACAAGCCTGTCTACCCAGTAGGGAGTAAGCTAGGGAGTAAGCTATATGATATCAATGCTAAACAAGCCTGTCTACCCAGTAGGGAGTAAGCTATATGACATCAATGCTAAACAAGCCTGTCTACCCAGTAGGGAGTAAGCTATATGACATCAATGCTAAACAAGCCTGTCTACCCAGTAGGGAGTAAGCTATATGACATCAATGCTAAACAAGCCTGTCTACCCAGTAGGGAGTAAGCTATATGACATCAATGCTAAACAAGCCTGTCTACCCAGTAGGGAGTAAGCTATATGATATCAATACTAAACAAGCCTGTCTACCCAGTAGGGAGTAAGCTATATGACATCAATGCTAAACAAGCCTGTCTACCCAGTAGGGAGTAAGCGATATGATATCAATGCTAAACAAGCCTGTCTACGCAGTAGGGAGTAAGCTATATGATATCAATGCTAAACAAGCCTGTCTACCCAGTAGGGAGTAAGCTATATGACATCAATGCTAAACAAGCCTGTCTACCCAGTAGGGAGTAAGCGATATGACATCAATGCTAAACAAGCCTGTCTACCCAGTAGGGAGTAAGCTATATGATATCAATGCTAAACAAGCCTGTCTACGCAGTAGGGAGTAAGCTATATGACATCAATGCTAAACAAGCCTGTCTACCCAGTAGGGAGTAAGCTATATGATATCAATGCTAAACAAGTCACTAGCAGGGAATACACTGTATGATATCAATGCTAAACAAGTCACTAGCAGGGAATACACTGTATGGTATCAATGCTAAACAAGTCACTAGCAGGGAATACACTGTATGATATCAATGCTAAACAAGCCACTAGCAGGGAATACACTGTATGATATCAATGCTAAACAAGCCCACTATTAGGGAATACACTGTATGGTATCAATGCTAAACAAGCCCACTAGCAGGGAATACACTGTATGATATCAATGCTAAACAAGTCCACTAGCAGGGAATACACTGTATGATATCAATGCTAAACAAGTCCATTAGCAGGGAATACACTGTATGATATCAATGCTAAACAAGCCCACTAGCAGGGAACACACTGTATGATATCAATGCTAAACAAGTCCACTATGGAGTTGACCTCTACCACACCTTGATGTGCACTTCCAGACACCTGGGATGGATATCACTAACATGCAACATGCTAAACATACATACACACTGAACAATCCATTTCCCACTAACTGACTGATGGAACCTGGAATTCCATATTCATCATTAATAACAAAAACAAAAGACATCAGGGTGTCATGAATATCAGATGCTGAGCGACAGGCAGAGTTATTCATCCCAGCTGCTGCTTCAATAATGAAGAAGAACAGGCTGTGTTACTCTGAGGTAGAGGAGAGAGGAGAGGAGAGAGGAGAAGAGAGGAGAGGAGAGAGGAGAGAGGAGAGAGGAGAGGAGAGGAGGGGAGTGGGGAGGAGGAGTGGAGAGGAGAAGAGGAGAGAGGAGGAGTGGAGAGAGGAGTGGAGAGGAGGAGAGGAGAGTAGGAGAGGAGAGAGGAGTGGAGTTGAGAGGAGAAGAGAGGGGAGGGGAGTTGAGAGGAGAGGAGGAGAGAAGAGAGGAGTGGAGAGAGGAGAGGAGAGAGGAGAGGAGTGGAGAGATGAGGGGAGTGGAGAGGAGAGGAGAGGAGGAGTGGGGAGTGGAGAGAGGAGTGGAGAGAGGAGAGAGGAGTGGAGTTGAGAGGAGAAGAGAGGGGAGTTGAGAGGAGAGAGGGGCTGAGGGGAGTCTGTTATCACTAGCAGACTGATCGTGACTGTACTGACAGAGACACCAGACATTCATCATGTCATCAGAGGTCTGAGTGATGGAGCAGGCCCTCAGCCTCAGCTCTATCTGTGTGCAGAAGGGTGTAAAGAAGCACTATATGGAGGGGTGACCAGCCACCTCCTGCGGAAGCCTCCTGCTACCTCCTGCTGAGGTCTCCATCCAACTCCTGCTGAGGTCTCCATCCAACTCCTGCTGAGGTCTCCATCCAACTCCTGCTGAGGTCTCCAGCCAACTCCTGCTGAGGTCTCCATCCAACTCCTGCTGAGGTCTCCATCCAACTCCTGCTGAGGTCTCCATCCAACTCCTGCTGAGGTCTCCATCCAACTCCTGCTGAGGTCTCCATCCAACTCCTGCTGAGGTCTCCATCCAACTCCTGCTGAGGTCTCCAGCCAACTCCTGCTGAGGTCTCCATCCAACTCCTGCTGAGGTCTCCATCCAACTCCTGCTGAGGTCTCCATCCAACTCCTGCTGAGGTCTCCATCCAACTCCTCCTGCCACCACCTCCTGCAGACTCCTCTACTCATCCAAAACAGACCTGGCAACAAAGCAGACAGCAAATCTAGACCAACTCAAGCCATTTCAAATTAACACAAGTCAACAATCTCCAATCAGGACAAGTCATAAACTGCCCAAATAATATCCATGTTGAAGTGCCCATGTACAAAGACAGGACAGATCCTACTGTATCATGTAGGACAGCTGGTTGTTGGTAGAAGCTTTGGGATGTAGTCAATGGAAGTAAAACCATCCCAAATCTCCATTTAAGGATCTTATTCATGCAAGGAAGTGACATAAATATTTGAGGAGATGTGGCCCCTTATGGCAAGGTCAAGACATCCATGTAGAATGAGCAGTTAAACACTAGTTCGTCCTTCCACTTCAGTCTCAGTGTCACTGAACTTGACTATATTCCATCCCCTGACAGACTTAAAACATTTGGAACCTGACAAGAAAGAAGAGACCTGTATGTTAAACCTGTATTACCAGAAAACAAGAAAGTAGAGACCTGTATGTTAAACCTGTATTACCAGAAACAAGAAAGAAGAAGAAAATATATTGTTTTATTGTCACATCCACCGGATGGGTCAGTCATAGTAGTATGATAGGTGTTGTTTTACAGGGTCAGTCATAGTAGTATGATAGGTGTTGTTTTACAGGGTCAGTCATAGTAGTATGATAGGTGTTGTTTTACAGGGTCAGTCATTGTAGTATGATAGGTGTTGTTTTACAGGGTCAGTCATAGTAGTATGATAGGTGTTGTTTTACAGGGTCAGTCATAGTAGTATGATAGGTGTTGTTTTACAGGGTCAGTCATAGTAGTATGATAGGTGTTGTTGTACAGGGTCAGTCATAGTAGTATGATAGGTGTTGTTTTACAGGGTCAGTCATAGTAGTATGATAGCTGCAGTGTAATGTGTTGTTTTACAGGGTCAGTCATAGTAGTATGATAGGTGTTGTTTTACAGGGTCAGTCATAGTAGTATGATAGGTGTTGTTTTACAGGGTCAGTCATAGTAGTATGATAGGTGTTGTTTTACAGGGTCAGTCATAGTAGTTTGATAGGTGTTGTTTTACAGGGTCAGTCATAGTAGTATGATAGGTGTTGTTTTACAGGGTCAGTCATAGTAGTATGATAGGTGTTGTTTTACAGGGTCAGTCATAGTAGTATGATAGGTGTTGTTTTACAGGGTCAGTCATAGTAGTATGATAGGTGCAGTGTAATGTGTTGTTTTACAGGGTCAGTCATAGTAGTATGATAGGTGCAGTGTAATGTGTTGTCAGCCCCAGGAGTTTGGTAGGTCCAGTGTAATGTGTTGTTAGCCATAGTAGTATGGTAGGTCCAGTGTAATGTGTTGTCAGTCATAGTAGTATGGTAGGTCCAGTGTAACTTGTTGTCAGTCCCAGCAGTATGGTAGGTCCAGTTAATGTGTTTCAGTCCCAGTAGTATGGTAGGTCCAGTGTAATGTGTTGTCAGTCCCAGCAGTATGGTAGGTCCAGTGTAATGTGTTGTCAGTCCCAGTAGTATGGTAGGTCCATTGTAATGTGTTGTCAGTCCCAGCAGTATGGTAGGTCCAGTGTAATGTGTTGTCAGTCCCAGCAGTATGGTAGGTCCAGTGTAATGTGTTTCAGTCCCAGCAGTATGGTAGGTCCAGTGTAATGTGTTGTCAGTCCCAGCAGTATGGTAGGTCCAGTGTAATGTGTTGTCAGTCCCAGCAGTATGGTAGGTCCAGTGTAATGTGTTTCAGTCCCAGCAGTATGGTAGGTCCAGTTAATGTGTTTCAGTCCCAGCAGTATGGTAGGTCCAGTTAATGTGTTGTCAGTCCCAGCAGTATGGTAGGTCCAGTGTAATGTGTTTCAGTCCCAGCAGTATGGTAGGTCCAGTGTAATGTGTTGTCAGTCCCAGCAGTATGGTAGGTCCAGTGTAATGTGTTTCAGTCCCAGCAGTATGGTAGGTCCAGTTAATGTGTTGTCAGTCCCAGCAGTATGGTAGGTCCAGTTAATGTGTTTCAGTCCCAGCAGTATGGTAGGTCCAGTGTAATGTGTTGTCAGTCATAGTAGTATGGTAGGTCCAGTGTAATGTGTTGTCAGCCCCAGTAGTATGGTAGGTCCAGTGTAATGTGTTGTCAGCCCCAGCAGTATGGTAGGTCCAGTGTAATGTGTTGTCAGTCCCAGTAGTATGGTAGGTCCAGTGTAATGTGTTGTCAGTCCCAGCAGTATGGTAGGTCCAGTGTAATGTGTTGTCAGTCCCAGTAGTATGGTAGGTCCAGTGTAATGTGTTGTCAGCCCCAGCAGTATGGTAGGTCCAGTTAATGTGTTTCAGTCCCAGTAGTATGGTAGGTCCAGTGTGTTGTGTTGCCATAGCAGTGCAACGCCCTTGTCGTGAACAGGGTTGAGTCTCTTGCTCACGGACACATCCACAGACTTTTCACCTTGATGACTTCGGTTTAAAAACCAGCTGCTATTCGTTTATTAGCTCAACGCTCTAACCTCTGGGCTACCTGCCACTATGCTACTTGTTATCCATGTTTTCAATGTGTATAAATGAACCATTTAGATGTACATAAGCAATGTGTAATACATTATTAGAATAACGATGGTAGTGCTGGTAGAGAATAATCAGATATAACTGGTGTCTGAAGCTCTGCTCTGTTTCCTTGTTGTAGTGTTGGTAGAGAATAATCAGATATAACTGGTGTCTGTCTGAAGCTCTGTTCTGTTTCCTTGTTGTAGTGCTGGTAGAGAATAATCAGATATAACTGGTGTCTGTCTGAAGCTCTGTTCTGTTTCCTTGTTGTAGTGTTGGTAGAGAATAATCAGATATAACTGGTGTCTGAAGCTCTGCTCTGTTTCCTTGTTGTAGTGTTGGTAGAGAATAATCAGATATAACTGGTGTCTGTCTGAAGCTCTGTTCTGTTTCCTTGTTGTAGTGTTGGTAGAGAATAATCAGATATAACTGGTGTCTGTCTGAAGCTCTGCTCTGTTTCCTTGTTGTAGTGTTGGTAGAGAATAATCAGATATAACTGGTGTCTGTCTGTAGCTCTGTTCTGTTTCCTTGTTGTAGTGTTGGTAGAGAATAATCAGATATAACTGGTGTCTGTCTGAAGCTCTGTTCTGTTTCCTTGTTGTAGTGTTGGTAGAGAATAATCAGATATAACTGGTGTCTGAAGCTCTGCTCTGTTTCCTTGTTGTAGTGTTGGTAGAGAATAATCAGATATAACTGGTGTCTGTCTGAAGCTCTGCTCTGTTTCCTTGTTGTAGTGTTGGTAGAGAATAATCAGATATAACTGGTGTCTGTCTGTAGCTCTGCTCTGTTTCCTTGTTGTAGTGTTGGTAGAGAATAATCAGATATAACTGGTGTCTGTCTGAAGCTCTGTTCTGTTTCCTTGTTGTAGTGTTGGTAGAGAATAATCAGATATAACTGGTGTCTGAAGCTCTGCTCTGTTTCCTTGTTGTAGTGTTGGTAGAGAATAATCAGATATAACTGGTGTCTGTCTGAAGCTCTGCTCTGTTTCCTTGTTGTAGTGTTGGTAGAGAATAATCAGATATAACTGGTGTCTGTCTGAAGCTCTGTTCTGTTTCCTTGTTGTAGTGTTGGTAGAGAATAATCAGATATAACTGGTGTCTGTCTGAAGCTCTGCTCTGTTTCCTTGTTGTAGTGTTGGTAGAGAATAATCAGATATAACTGGTGTCTGTCTGAAGCTCTGCTCTGTTTCCTTGTTGTAGTGTTGATAGAATATAATATCCATGTTTTTAATGTGTATAAATGGACCATTTAGATGTACATAAGCAATGTGTAATACATTATTAGAATAACGATGGTAGTGTTGGTAGAGAATAATCAGATATAACTGGTGTCTGAAGCTCTGCTCTGTTTCCTTGTTGTAGTGTTGGTAGAGAATAATCAGATATAACTGGTGTCTGTCTGAAGCTCTGTTCTGTTTCCTTGTTGTAGTGTTGGTAGAGAATAATCAGATATAACTGGTGTCTGTCTGTAGCTCTGTTCTGTTTCCTTGTTGTAGTGTTGGTAGAGAATAATCAGATATAACTGGTGTCTGTCTGTAGCTCTGTTCTGTTTCCTTGTTGTAGTGTTGGTAGAGAATAATCAGATATAACTGGTGTCTGTCTGAAGCTCTGTTCTGTTTCCTTGTTGTAGTGTTGGTAGAGAATAATCAGATATAACTGGTGTCTGTCTGAAGCTCTGCTCTGTTTCCTTGTTGTAGTGTTGGTAGAGAATAATCAGATATAACTGGTGTCTGTCTGAAGCTCTGTTCTGTTTCCTTGTTGTAGTGTTGGTAGAGAATAATCAGATATAACTGGTGTCTGAAGCTCTGCTCTGTTTCCTTGTTGTAGTGTTGGTAGAGAATAATCAGATATAACTGGTGTCTGTCTGAAGCTCTGTTCTGTTTCCTTGTTGTAGTGCTGGTGTTCATTACGCATGACGCTCATTAGTCTGCCAGTCATCCAGCAACATTGGTTGATGGGAATAACCAAAGTGACTAGTTATCCCGGGGGTGAATTACTTCATGAATGTATACTGTGTGACTTATAGAAGTAATGTCACCAGATATTGAATTTTGGGGTCATGCAAAACTGTTATTTATGATGTGATGGGATGTCCATGTGAAATGATGCATTTGTAGTAGAAATGTATTGTGGGCGATCATGATGGAATATTTCTGGTGGAAGCGAGTTCCCGGAAAGAGTACTTTGTGCTCAGTTGGCCTTTGCCTGGGGGAGAGGCCCCAAAGCCAGGACAGGGACTACACTAGCAACATGTTCCATAGACTGTACAAAAACAAGGAGGAGCTAGAAAATGGCGTCCCTCGAGAGGGCTAAAACAACATGAATGGAGAAGTAGAAAACTATCACAAAGAGACATCTACCTGGAATACGGAGGCGGAACGGAGGGGAAAAGGAAGGCAGAGGAAGTTGAAGAGCGAGAGGGAAGAAGAGGGTGAGATTGAGTCATGGAAAATGGAGTAGGGTTGTTGTGGTAGAAAGTGTAAGCAGAGTGAGCCGTACGCCGGTTTAGTGTAGGGTTAGATGGTAGATGGTAGGGTATTTAAATAGTGGAGTAGGGTGGTAGGTTGTTAGTGAGTGTAGGGTTAGATGGTAGATGGTAGGGTATTTAAATAGTGGAGTAGGGTGGTAGGTTGTTAGTGAGTGTAGGGTTAGATGGTAGATGGTAGGGTATTTAAATAGTGGAGTAGGGTGGTAGGTTGTTAGTGAGTGTAGGGTTAGATGGTAGATGGTAGGGTATTTAAATAGTGGAGTAGGGTGGTAGGTTGTTAGTGAGTGTAGGGTTAGATGGTAGATGGTAGGGTATTTAAATAGTGGAGTAGGGTGGTAGGTTGTTAATGACTGTAGGGTTAGATGGTACATGGTAGGGTATTTAAATAGTGGAGTAGGGTGGTAGGTTGTTAATGACTGTAGGGTTAGATGGTAGGGTATTTAAATAGTGGAGTAGGGTGGTAGGTTGTTAATGAATGTAGGGTTAGATGGTAGGGTATTTAAATAGTGGAGTAGGGTGGTAGGTTATTAATGAGTGTAGGGTTAGATGGTAGATGGTAGGGTATTTAAATAGTGGAGTAGGGTGGTAGGTTGTTAGTGAGTGTAGGGTTAGATGGTAGATGGTAGGGTATTTAAATAGTGGAGTAGGGTGGTAGGTTGTTAATGAGTGTAGGGTTAGATGGTAGGGTATTTAAATAGTTGAGCAGGGTGGTAGGTTGTTAGTGAGTGTAGGGTTAGATGGTAGATGGTAGGGTATGTAAATAGTGGAGTAGGGTGGTGGGTTGTTAATGAGTGTAGCGTTAGATGGTACGGTTTTCAAAAGGTGGAGTAGGGTCGTAGGTTGTTAATGAGTGTAGGGTTAGATGGTAGGGTATTTAAGTAGTGGAGTAGGGTGGTAGGTTGTTAGTGAGTGTAGGGTTAGATGGTAGATGGTAGGGTATTGAAATAGTGGAGTAGGGTGGTAGGTTGTTAATGACTGTAGGGTTAGATGGTAGGGTATTTGAGTAGTGGAGTAGGGTGGTAGGTTGTTAGTGAGTGTAGGGTTAGATGGTAGATGGTAGGGTATTTAAATAGTGGAGTAGGGTGGTAGGTTGTTAATGACTGTAGGGTTAGATGGTAGATGGAGGGTATTTAAATAGTGGAGTAGGGTGGTAGGTTGTTAATGACTGTAGGGTTAGATGGTAGATGGTAGGGTATTTAAATAGTGGAGTAGGGTGGTAGGTTGTTAATGACTGTAGGGTTAGATGGTAGATGGTAGGGTATTTAAATAGTGGAGTAGGGTGGGGTAGGTTGTTAATGAGTGTAGGGTTAGATGGTAGGGTATTTAAATAGTGGAGTAGGGTGGTAGGTTGTCAATGAGTGTAGGGTTAGATGGTAGATGGTAGGGTATTTAAATAGTGGAGTAGGGTGGGGTGGTTGTAGTGTAGATGGTTATTAATCTAGATTTGGATGGTTATCAATGTTGGGTTAGATGGTAGATGGGTATTAGTGTAGAGTTAGATGGTAGATGGTTATTAGTGTAGAGTTAGATGGTTATTAATGTAGAGTTAGATGGTTATTAATGTAGAGTTAGATGGTTATTAATGTAGAGGTAGATGGTTATTAATGTAGAGGTAGATGGATATTAGTGTAGAGTTAGATGGTTATTAATGTTGGGTTAGATGGTAGATGGTTATTAGTGTAGAGTTAGATGGTAGATGGTTATTAGTGTAGAGTTAGATGGTTATTAATGCAGAGTTAGATGGTTATTAATGTAGAGTTAGATGGTAGATGGTTATTAATCTAGATTTGGATGGTTATCAATGTTGGGTTAGATGGTAGATGGGTATTAGTGTAGAGTTAGATGGTAGATGGTTATTAGTGTAGAGTTAGATGGTTATTAGTGTAGAGTTAGATGGTTATTAATGTAGAGTTAGATGGTTATTAATGTAGAGGTAGATGGTTATTAATGTAGAGGTAGATGGTTATTAGTGTAGAGTTTATGGTAGACGGTTATTAGTGTAGAGTTAGATGGTTTTTAATGTTGGGTTAGATGGTAGATGGTTATTAGTGTTGAGTTAGATGGTTATTAATGTAGATGGTAGATGGTTATTAGTGCAGAGATAGATGGTTATTAATGTAGAGGTAGATGGTAGATGGTTATTAATGTAGATGGTAGATGGTAGATGGTTATTAGTGAAGAGTTAGATGGTTATTAGTGTAGAGTTAGATGGTTATTAATGTAGATGGTAGATGGTTATTAGTGCAGAGATAGATGGTTATTAGTGTAGAGTTAGATGGTAGATGGTTATTAATGTAGATGGTAGATGGTAGATGGTTATTAGTGAAGAGTTAGATGGTTATTAATATAGAGTTAGATGGTTATTAATGTAGATGGTAGATGGTTATTAGTGCAGAGATAGATGGTTATTAGTGTAGAGTTAGATGGTAGATGGTTATTAGTGTTGGGTTAGATGGTAGACGGTTATTCGTGTAGAGTTAGATGGTTATTAATGTAGAGTTAGATGGTTATTAGTGTAGAGTTTATGGTAGACGGTTATTAGTGTAGAGTTAGATGGTTATTAATATAGAGTTAGATGGTTATTAATGTAAATGGTAGATGGTTATTAGTGTAGAGATAGATGGTTATTAGTGTAGAGTTAGATGGTAGATGGTTATTAATGTAGAGTTAGATGGTTATTAATGTAGAGTTAGATGGTTATTAATGTAGAGTTAGATGGTTTTTAATGTTGGGTTAGATGGTAGATGGTTATTAGTGAAGAGTTAGATGGTTATTAATATAGAGTTAGATGGTTATTAATGTAGATGGTAGATGGTTATTAGTGTAGAGATAGATGGTTATTAGTGTAGAGCTAGATGGTAGATGGTTATTAATGTAGAGTTAGATGGTTATTAATGTAGAGTTAGATGGTTATTAATGTAGAGTTAGATGGTTATTAGTGTAGAGTTAGATGGTTATTAATGTTGGGTTAGATGGTAGATGGTTATTAGTGTTGAGTTAGATGGTAGATGGTTATTAGTGTAGAGTTAGATGGTTATTAATGTTGGGTTAGATGGTAGATGGTTATTAATGTTGGGTTAGATGGTAGATGGTTATTAGTGTAGAGTTAGATGGTTATTAATGTAGAGTTAGATGGTTATTAATGTAGAGTTAGATGGTTATTAATGTAGAGTTAGATGGTTATTAATGTAAAGTTAGATGGTTATTAGTGTAGAGTTAGATGGTTAGTAGTGTAGAGTTAGATGGTTATTAATGTAGAGTTAGATGGTAGATGGATATTAGTGTAGAGTAAGATGGTAGATGGTTATTAGTGTAGAGTTAGATGGTTATTAGTGTAGAGTTAGATGGTTATTAGTGTAGAGTTAGATGGTTATTAATGTAGATGGTAGATGGTACCATCTACCTCTACATTAATAACCATCTACCATCTTCCTCTACATTAATAACCATCTACCCAAACGCACCCAAACGCAGTGCCCTTGTTTGGGTGTAGGGCCTGATCAGAGCCTGGAGGTACTACTACAGCTTGCCTACGGAGCTGTGAGGGGAACGGCACCGCAGTACCTCCAGGCTCTGATCAGGCCCTACACCCAAACAAGGGCACTGCGTTCGTCCACCTCTGGCCTGCTCGCCTCCCTACCACTGAGGAAGTACAGTTCCCGCTCAGCCCAGTCAAAACTGTTCGCTGCTCTGGCCCACCAATGGAGGAACAAACTCCCTCACGACGCCAGGACAGCGGAGTCAATCACCACCTTCCGGAGACACCTGAAACCCCACCTCTTTAAGGAATACCTAGGATAGGATAAAGTAATCCTTCTCACCCCCCCCTTAAATGATTTAGATGCACTATTGTAAAGTGGCTGTTCCACTGGTTGTCATAAGGTGAATTCACCAATTTGTAAGTCGCTCTGGATAAGAGCGTCTGCCAAATGACTTAAATGTAAATGTAAATGTTATTAATGTAGATGGTAGATGGTTATTAATGTAGAGTTAGACGGTTATTAATGTAGAGGTAGATGGTTATTAATGTAGATGGTAGATGGTAGATGGTTATTAATGTAGATGGTAGATGGTTATTAATGTAGATGGTAGATGGTTATTAATGTAGATGGTAGATGGTAGATGGTTATTAATGTAGATGGTAGATGGTTATTAATGTAGATGGTAGATGGTTATTAATGTAGATGGTAGATGGTAGATGGTTATTAATGTAGATGGTAGATGGTTATTCATGTAGATGGTAGGTGATTATTAATGTAGAGGTAGATGGTAGATGGTTATTAATGTAGAGGTAGATGGTTATTAATGTAGAGGTAGATGGTAGATGGTTATTAATGTAGAGGTAGATGGTAGGTGGTTATTAATGTAGAGGTAGATTGTTATTAATGTAGAGGTAGATGGTAGATGGTTATTAATGTCGAGGTAGATGGTAGATGGTTATTGATGTAGATGGTATATGGTTATTAATGTAGAGGTAGATGGTAGATGGTTATTAATGTAGAGGTAGATGGTAGATGGTTATTAATGTAGAGGTAGATGGTAGATGGTTATTAATGTAGAGGTAGATGGTAGATGGTTATTGATGTAGATGGTATATGGTTATTAATGTAGAGGTAGATGGTAGATGGTTATTAATGTAGAGGTAGATGGTAGATGGTTATTAATGTAGAGGTAGATGGTTACTAATGTCGAGGTAGATGGTAGATGGTTATTGATGTAGATGGTATATGGTTATTAATGTAGAGGTAGATGGTAGATGATTATTGATGTAGATGGTAGATGGTTATTAATGTAGAGGTAGATGGTAGATGGTTATTAATGTAGAGGTTGATGGTAGATGGTTATTGATGTAGAATGGTAGATGGTTATTAATGTAGAGGTAGATGGTAGATGGTTATTAATGTAGAGGTTGATGGTAGATGGTTATTGATGTAGATGGTAGATGGTTATTGATGTAGATGGTAGATGGTTATTAATGTAGAGGTAGATGGTAGATGGTCATTGATGTAGATGGTAGATGGTTATTGATGTAGATGGTAGATGGTTATTGATGTAGAGGTAGATGGTAGGTGGTTATTAATGTAGAGGTAGATGGTAGATGGTTATTAATGTAGATGGTATATGGTTATTAATGTAGAGGTAGATGGTAGATAGTTATTGATGTAGATGGTAGGTGGTTATTGATGTAGAGGTAGATGGTAGATGGTTATTAATGTAGAGGTAGATGGTTATTAATGTAGAGGTAGATGGTAGATGGTTATTAATGTAGAGGTAGATGGTTATTAATGTAGAGGTAGATGGTTATTAATGTAGAGGTTGATGGTAGATGGTTATTAATGTAGAGGTAGATGGTAGATGGTTATTAATGTAGAGGTAGATGGTAGATGGTTATTAATGTAGAGGTAGATGGTAGATGGTTATTAATGTAGAGGTTGATGGTAGATGGTTATTAATGTAGAGGTAGATGGTTATTAATGTAGAGGTAGATGGTTATTAATGTAGAGGTTGATGGTAGATGGTTATTAATGTAGAGGTAGATGGTAGATGGTTATTAATGTAGAGGTAGATGGTTATTAATGTAGAGGTAGATGGTAGATGGTTATTGATGTAGATGGTAGGTGGTTATTGATGTAGAGGTAGATGGTAGATGGTTATTAATGTAGAGGTAGATGGTAGATGGTTATTAATGTAGATGGTAGATGGTTATTAATGTAGAGGTAGATGGTAGATGGTTATTGATGTAGAGGTAGATGGTTATTAATGTAGAGGTAGATGGTAGGTGGTTATTAATGTAGATGGTAGATGGTTATTAATGTAGAGGTAGATGGTAGATGGTTATTGATGTAGAGGTAGATGGTTATTAATGTAGAGGTAGATGGTAGATGGTTATTGATGTAGATGGTAGATGGTAGGTGGTTATTAATGTAGAGGTAGATGGTAGATGGTTATTAATGTAGAGGTAGATGGTAGATGGTTATTAGTGTAGAGGTAGATGGTAGATGGTTATTAATGTAGAGGTAGATGGTAGATGGTTATTCATGTAGAGGTAGATGGTAGATGGTTATTCATGTAGAGGTAGATGGTTATTAATGTAGAGGTAGATGGTTATTGATGTAGATGGTTATTAATGTAGAGGTAGATGGTAGATGGCTATTAAGGTAGAGGTAGATGGTAGATGGTTATTAATGTAGAGGTAGATAGTAGATGGTTATTAATGTAGATGGTAGATGGTTATTAATGTAGAGGTAGATGGTAGATGGTTATTAATGTAGATGGTAGATGGTTATTAATGTAGAGGTATATGGTAGATGGTTATTAATGTAGAGGTAGATGGTATATGGTTATTCATGTAGAGGTAGATGGTAGATGGTTATTCATGAAGAGGTAGATGGTTATTAATGTAGAGTTAGATGGTTATTAATGTAGAGGTAGATGGTTATTAATGTCGAGGTAGATGGTAGGTGGTTATTGATGTAGATGGTAGATGGTTATTAATGTAGAGGTAGATGGTAGGTGGTTATTAATGTAGAGGTACAGGTAGATGGTTATTGATGTAGATGGTAGATGGTTATTGATGTAGAGGTAGATGGTAGATGGTTATTGATGTAGAGGTAGATGGTTATTAATGTAGAGGTAGATGGTAGATGGTTATTGATGTAGATGGTAGATGGTTATTGATGTAGATGGTAGATGGTTATTAATGTAGAGGTAGATGGTAGGTGGTTATTAATGTAGATGGTAGATGGTTATTAATGTAGTGTTAGATGGTAGATGGTTATTAATGTAGAGGTAGATGGTAGATGGTTATTAATGTAGATGGTAGATGGTTATTAATGTAGAGGTAGATGGTAGATGGTTATTAATGTAGATGGTAGATGGTTATTAATGTAGAGGTAGATTGTAGATGGTTATTAATGTAGATTGTAGATGGTTATTAATGTAGATGGTAGATGGTTATTAATGTAGATGGTAGATGGTTATTAATGTAGATGGTAGATGGTAGATGGTTATTAATGTAGAGGTAGATGGTTATTAATGTAGAGGTAGATGGTAGATGGTTATTAATGTAGATGGTAGATGGTTATTAATGTAGATGGTAGATGGTTATTGATGTAGAGGTAGATGGTAGATGGTTATTGATGTATATGGTAGATGGTTATTGATGTAGATGGTAGATGGTTATTAATGTAGAGGTAGATGGTTATTAATCTAGAGGTAGATGGTAGATGGTTATTGATGTAGAGGTAGATGGTAGATGGTTATTAATGTAGATGGTAGATGGTTATTGATGTAGAGGTAGATGGCTATTAAGGTAGATTGAGATGGTAGATGGTTATTAATGTAGATGGTAGATGGTTATTGATGTAGATGGTAGATGGTTATTAATGTAGAGGTAGATGGCTATTAAGGTAGAGTGAGATGATATATGGTTATTAATGTAGATGGTAGATGGTTATTGATGTAGATGGTAGATGGTAGATGGTTATTAATGTGGAGGTAGATGGTTATTAATGTAGAGGTAGATGGTAGATGGTTATTAATGTAGATGGTAGATGGTTATTAATGTAGATGGTAGATGGTTATTGATGTATATGGTAGATGGTTATTGATGTAGATGGTAGATGGTTATTAATGTAGAGGTAGATGGTTATTAATCTAGAGGTAGATGGTATATGGTTATTGATGTAGAGGTAGATGGTAGATGGTTATTAATGTAGATGGTAGATGGTAGATGGTTATTAATGTAGAGGTAGATGGTAGATGGTTATTAATGTAGAGGTAGATGGTAGATGGTTATTGATGTAGAGGTAGATGGTTATTAATGTAGAGGTAGATGGTTATTAATGTAGAGGTTGATGGTAGATGGTTATTAATGTAGAGGTAGATGGTAGATGGTTATTAATGTAGAGGTAGATGGTAGATGGTTATTGATGTAGAGGTAGATGGTTATTAATGTAGAGGTAGATGGTTATTAATGTAGAGGTAGATGGTAGATGGTTATTGATGTAGATGGTAGGTGGTTATTGATGTAGAGGTAGATGGTAGATGGTTATTAATGTAGAGGTAGATGGTTATTAATGTAGAGGTAGATGGTTATTAATGTAGAGGTTGATGGTAGATGGTTATTAATGTAGAGGTAGATGGTAGATGGTTATTAATGTAGAGGTAGATGGTAGATGGTTATTAATGTAGAGGTAGATGGTTATTAATGTAGAGGTAGATGGTAGATGGTTATTAATGTAGAGGTAGATGGTTATTAATGTAGAGGTAGATGGTTATTAATGTAGAGGTTGATGGTAGATGGTTATTAATGTAGAGGTAGATGGTAGATGGTTATTAATGTAGAGGTAGATGGTAGATGGTTATTAATGTAGAGGTAGATGGTAGATGGTTATTAATGTAGAGGTTGATGGTAGATGGTTATTAATGTAGAGGTAGATGGTTATTAATGTAGAGGTAGATGGTTATTAATGTAGAGGTTGATGGTAGATGGTTATTAATGTAGAGGTAGATGGTAGATGGTTATTAATGTAGAGGTAGATGGTTATTAATGTAGAGGTAGATGGTAGATGGTTATTGATGTAGATGGTAGGTGGTTATTGATGTAGAGGTAGATGGTAGATGGTTATTAATGTAGAGGTAGATGGTAGATGGTTATTAATGTAGATGGTAGATGGTTATTAATGTAGAGGTAGATGGTAGATGGTTATTGATGTAGAGGTAGATGGTTATTAATGTAGAGGTAGATGGTAGGTGGTTATTAATGTAGATGGTAGATGGTTATTAATGTAGAGGTAGATGGTAGATGGTTATTGATGTAGAGGTAGATGGTTATTAATGTAGAGGTAGATGGTAGATGGTTATTGATGTAGATGGTAGATGGTAGGTGGTTATTAATGTAGAGGTAGATGGTAGATGGTTATTAATGTAGAGGTAGATGGTAGATGGTTATTAGTGTAGAGGTAGATGGTAGATGGTTATTAATGTAGAGGTAGATGGTAGATGGTTATTCATGTAGAGGTAGATGGTAGATGGTTATTCATGTAGAGGTAGATGGTTATTAATGTAGAGGTAGATGGTTATTGATGTAGATGGTTATTAATGTAGAGGTAGATGGTAGATGGCTATTAAGGTAGAGGTAGATGGTAGATGGTTATTAATGTAGAGGTAGATAGTAGATGGTTATTAATGTAGATGGTAGATGGTTATTAATGTAGAGGTAGATGGTAGATGGTTATTAATGTAGATGGTAGATGGTTATTAATGTAGTGTTAGATGGTAGATGGTTATTAATGTAGAGGTAGATGGTAGATGGTTATTAATGTAGATGGTAGATGGTTATTAATGTAGAGGTAGATTGTAGATGGTTATTAATGTAGATTGTAGATGGTTATTAATGTAGATGGTAGATGGTTATTAATGTAGATGGTAGATGGTTATTAATGTAGATGGTAGATGGTAGATGGTTATTAATGTAGAGGTAGATGGTTATTAATGTAGAGGTAGATGGTAGATGGTTATTAATGTAGATGGTAGATGGTTATTAATGTAGATGGTAGATGGTTATTGATGTAGAGGTAGATGGTAGATGGTTATTGATGTATATGGTAGATGGTTATTGATGTAGATGGTAGATGGTTATTAATGTAGAGGTAGATGGTTATTAATCTAGAGGTAGATGGTAGATGGTTATTGATGTAGAGGTAGATGGTAGATGGTTATTAATGTAGATGGTAGATGGTTATTGATGTAGAGGTAGATGGCTATTAAGGTAGATTGAGATGGTAGATGGTTATTAATGTAGATGGTAGATGGTTATTGATGTAGATGGTAGATGGTTATTAATGTAGAGGTAGATGGCTATTAAGGTAGAGTGAGATGATATATGGTTATTAATGTAGATGGTAGATGGTTATTGATGTAGATGGTAGATGGTAGATGGTTATTAATGTGGAGGTAGATGGTTATTAATGTAGAGGTAGATGGTAGATGGTTATTAATGTAGATGGTAGATGGTTATTAATGTAGATGGTAGATGGTTATTGATGTATATGGTAGATGGTTATTGATGTAGATGGTAGATGGTTATTAATGTAGAGGTAGATGGTTATTAATCTAGAGGTAGATGGTATATGGTTATTGATGTAGAGGTAGATGGTAGATGGTTATTAATGTAGATGGTAGATGGTAGATGGTTATTAATGTAGAGGTAGATGGTAGATGGTTATTAATGTAGAGGTAGATGGTAGATGGTTATTGATGTAGAGGTAGATGGTTATTAATGTAGAGGTAGATGGTTATTAATGTAGAGGTTGATGGTAGATGGTTATTAATGTAGAGGTAGATGGTAGATGGTTATTAATGTAGAGGTAGATGGTAGATGGTTATTGATGTAGAGGTAGATGGTTATTAATGTAGAGGTAGATGGTTATTAATGTAGAGGTAGATGGTAGATGGTTATTGATGTAGATGGTAGGTGGTTATTGATGTAGAGGTAGATGGTAGATGGTTATTAATGTAGAGGTAGATGGTTATTAATGTAGAGGTAGATGGTTATTAATGTAGAGGTTGATGGTAGATGGTTATTAATGTAGAGGTAGATGGTAGATGGTTATTAATGTAGAGGTAGATGGTAGATGGTTATTAATGTAGAGGTAGATGGTTATTAATGTAGAGGTAGATGGTAGATGGTTATTAATGTAGAGGTAGATGGTTATTAATGTAGAGGTAGATGGTTATTAATGTAGAGGTTGATGGTAGATGGTTATTAATGTAGAGGTAGATGGTAGATGGTTATTAATGTAGAGGTAGATGGTAGATGGTTATTAATGTAGAGGTAGATGGTAGATGGTTATTAATGTAGAGGTTGATGGTAGATGGTTATTAATGTAGAGGTAGATGGTTATTAATGTAGAGGTAGATGGTTATTAATGTAGAGGTTGATGGTAGATGGTTATTAATGTAGAGGTAGATGGTAGATGGTTATTAATGTAGAGGTAGATGGTTATTAATGTAGAGGTAGATGGTAGATGGTTATTGATGTAGATGGTAGGTGGTTATTGATGTAGAGGTAGATGGTAGATGGTTATTAATGTAGAGGTAGATGGTAGATGGTTATTAATGTAGATGGTAGATGGTTATTAATGTAGAGGTAGATGGTAGATGGTTATTGATGTAGAGGTAGATGGTTATTAATGTAGAGGTAGATGGTAGGTGGTTATTAATGTAGATGGTAGATGGTTATTAATGTAGAGGTAGATGGTAGATGGTTATTGATGTAGAGGTAGATGGTTATTAATGTAGAGGTAGATGGTAGATGGTTATTGATGTAGATGGTAGATGGTAGGTGGTTATTAATGTAGAGGTAGATGGTAGATGGTTATTAATGTAGAGGTAGATGGTAGATGGTTATTAGTGTAGAGGTAGATGGTAGATGGTTATTAATGTAGAGGTAGATGGTAGATGGTTATTCATGTAGAGGTAGATGGTAGATGGTTATTCATGTAGAGGTAGATGGTTATTAATGTAGAGGTAGATGGTTATTGATGTAGATGGTTATTAATGTAGAGGTAGATGGTAGATGGCTATTAAGGTAGAGGTAGATGGTAGATGGTTATTAATGTAGAGGTAGATAGTAGATGGTTATTAATGTAGATGGTAGATGGTTATTAATGTAGAGGTAGATGGTAGATGGTTATTAATGTAGATGGTAGATGGTTATTAATGTAGAGGTATATGGTAGATGGTTATTAATGTAGAGGTAGATGGTATATGGTTATTCATGTAGAGGTAGATGGTAGATGGTTATTCATGAAGAGGTAGATGGTTATTAATGTAGAGTTAGATGGTTATTAATGTAGAGGTAGATGGTTATTAATGTCGAGGTAGATGGTAGGTGGTTATTGATGTAGATGGTAGATGGTTATTAATGTAGAGGTAGATGGTAGGTGGTTATTAATGTAGAGGTACAGGTAGATGGTTATTGATGTAGATGGTAGATGGTTATTAATGTAGAGGTAGATGGTAGATGGTTATTGATGTAGATGGTAGGTGGTTATTGATGTAGAGGTAGATGGTAGATGGTTATTAATGTAGAGGTAGATGGTAGATGGTTATTAATGTAGATGGTAGATGGTTATTAATGTAGAGGTAGATGGTAGATGGTTATTGATGTAGAGGTAGATGGTTATTAATGTAGAGGTAGATGGTAGGTGGTTATTAATGTAGATGGTAGATGGTTATTAATGTAGAGGTAGATGGTAGATGGTTATTGATGTAGAGGTAGATGGTTATTAATGTAGAGGTAGATGGTAGATGGTTATTGATGTAGATGGTAGATGGTAGGTGGTTATTAATGTAGAGGTAGATGGTAGATGGTTATTAATGTAGAGGTAGATGGTAGATGGTTATTAGTGTAGAGGTAGATGGTAGATGGTTATTAATGTAGAGGTAGATGGTAGATGGTTATTCATGTAGAGGTAGATGGTAGATGGTTATTCATGTAGAGGTAGATGGTTATTAATGTAGAGGTAGATGGTTATTGATGTAGATGGTTATTAATGTAGAGGTAGATGGTAGATGGCTATTAAGGTAGAGGTAGATGGTAGATGGTTATTAATGTAGAGGTAGATAGTAGATGGTTATTAATGTAGATGGTAGATGGTTATTAATGTAGAGGTAGATGGTAGATGGTTATTAATGTAGATGGTAGATGGTTATTAATGTAGAGGTATATGGTAGATGGTTATTAATGTAGAGGTAGATGGTATATGGTTATTCATGTAGAGGTAGATGGTAGATGGTTATTCATGAAGAGGTAGATGGTTATTAATGTAGAGTTAGATGGTTATTAATGTAGAGGTAGATGGTTATTAATGTCGAGGTAGATGGTAGGTGGTTATTGATGTAGATGGTAGATGGTTATTAATGTAGAGGTAGATGGTAGGTGGTTATTAATGTAGAGGTACAGGTAGATGGTTATTGATGTAGATGGTAGATGGTTATTGATGTAGAGGTAGATGGTAGATGGTTATTGATGTAGAGGTAGATGGTTATTAATGTAGAGGTAGATGGTAGATGGTTATTGATGTAGATGGTAGATGGTTATTGATGTAGATGGTAGATGGTTATTAATGTAGAGGTAGATGGTAGGTGGTTATTAATGTAGATGGTAGATGGTTATTAATGTAGTGTTAGATGGTAGATGGTTATTAATGTAGAGGTAGATGGTAGATGGTTATTAATGTAGATGGTAGATGGTTATTAATGTAGAGGTAGATTGTAGATGGTTATTAATGTAGATTGTAGATGGTTATTAATGTAGATGGTAGATGGTTATTAATGTAGATGGTAGATGGTTATTAATGTAGATGGTAGATGGTAGATGGTTATTAATGTAGAGGTAGATGGTTATTAATGTAGAGGTAGATGGTAGATGGTTATTAATGTAGATGGTAGATGGTTATTAATGTAGATGGTAGATGGTTATTGATGTAGAGGTAGATGGTAGATGGTTATTGATGTATATGGTAGATGGTTATTGATGTAGATGGTAGATGGTTATTAATGTAGAGGTAGATGGTTATTAATCTAGAGGTAGATGGTAGATGGTTATTGATGTAGAGGTAGATGGTAGATGGTTATTAATGTAGATGGTAGATGGTTATTGATGTAGAGGTAGATGGCTATTAAGGTAGATTGAGATGGTAGATGGTTATTAATGTAGATGGTAGATGGTTATTGATGTAGATGGTAGATGGTTATTAATGTAGAGGTAGATGGCTATTAAGGTAGAGTGAGATGATATATGGTTATTAATGTAGATGGTAGATGGTTATTGATGTAGATGGTAGATGGTAGATGGTTATTAATGTGGAGGTAGATGGTTATTAATGTAGAGGTAGATGGTAGATGGTTATTAATGTAGATGGTAGATGGTTATTAATGTAGATGGTAGATGGTTATTGATGTATATGGTAGATGGTTATTGATGTAGATGGTAGATGGTTATTAATGTAGAGGTAGATGGTTATTAATCTAGAGGTAGATGGTATATGGTTATTGATGTAGAGGTAGATGGTAGATGGTTATTAATGTAGATGGTAGATGGTAGATGGTTATTAATGTAGAGGTAGATGGTAGATGGTTATTAATGTAGAGGTAGATGGTAGATGGTTATTGATGTAGAGGTAGATGGTTATTAATGTAGAGGTAGATGGTTATTAATGTAGAGGTTGATGGTAGATGGTTATTAATGTAGAGGTAGATGGTAGATGGTTATTAATGTAGAGGTAGATGGTAGATGGTTATTGATGTAGAGGTAGATGGTTATTAATGTAGAGGTAGATGGTTATTAATGTAGAGGTAGATGGTAGATGGTTATTGATGTAGATGGTAGGTGGTTATTGATGTAGAGGTAGATGGTAGATGGTTATTAATGTAGAGGTAGATGGTTATTAATGTAGAGGTAGATGGTTATTAATGTAGAGGTTGATGGTAGATGGTTATTAATGTAGAGGTAGATGGTAGATGGTTATTAATGTAGAGGTAGATGGTAGATGGTTATTGATGTAGAGGTAGATGGTTATTAATGTAGAGGTAGATGGTTATTAATGTAGAGGTAGATGGTAGATGGTTATTGATGTAGATGGTAGGTGGTTATTGATGTAGAGGTAGATGGTAGATGGTTATTAATGTAGAGGTAGATGGTAGATGGTTATTGATGTAGAGGTAGATGGTTATTAATGTAGAGGTAGATGGTTATTAATGTAGAGGTAGATGGTAGATGGTTATTGATGTAGATGGTAGGTGGTTATTGATGTAGAGGTAGATGGTAGATGGTTATTAATGTAGAGGTAGATGGTAGATGGTTATTAATGTAGATGGTAGATGGTTATTAATGTAGAGGTAGATGGTAGATGGTTATTGATGTAGAGGTAGATGGTTATTAATGTAGAGGTAGATGGTAGGTGGTTATTAATGTAGATGGTAGATGGTTATTAATGTAGAGGTAGATGGTAGATGGTTATTGATGTAGAGGTAGATGGTTATTAATGTAGAGGTAGATGGTAGATGGTTATTGATGTAGATGGTAGATGGTAGGTGGTTATTAATGTAGAGGTAGATGGTAGATGGTTATTAATGTAGAGGTAGATGGTAGATGGTTATTAGTGTAGAGGTAGATGGTAGATGGTTATTAATGTAGAGGTAGATGGTAGATGGTTATTCATGTAGAGGTAGATGGTAGATGGTTATTCATGTAGAGGTAGATGGTTATTAATGTAGAGGTAGATGGTTATTGATGTAGATGGTTATTAATGTAGAGGTAGATGGTAGATGGCTATTAAGGTAGAGGTAGATGGTAGATGGTTATTAATGTAGAGGTAGATAGTAGATGGTTATTAATGTAGATGGTAGATGGTTATTAATGTAGAGGTAGATGGTAGATGGTTATTAATGTAGATGGTAGATGGTTATTAATGTAGAGGTATATGGTAGATGGTTATTAATGTAGAGGTAGATGGTATATGGTTATTCATGTAGAGGTAGATGGTAGATGGTTATTCATGAAGAGGTAGATGGTTATTAATGTAGAGTTAGATGGTTATTAATGTAGAGGTAGATGGTTATTAATGTCGAGGTAGATGGTAGGTGGTTATTGATGTAGATGGTAGATGGTTATTAATGTAGAGGTAGATGGTAGGTGGTTATTAATGTAGAGGTACAGGTAGATGGTTATTGATGTAGATGGTAGATGGTTATTGATGTAGAGGTAGATGGTAGATGGTTATTGATGTAGAGGTAGATGGTTATTAATGTAGAGGTAGATGGTAGATGGTTATTGATGTAGATGGTAGATGGTTATTGATGTAGATGGTAGATGGTTATTAATGTAGAGGTAGATGGTAGGTGGTTATTAATGTAGATGGTAGATGGTTATTAATGTAGTGTTAGATGGTAGATGGTTATTAATGTAGAGGTAGATGGTAGATGGTTATTAATGTAGATGGTAGATGGTTATTAATGTAGAGGTAGATTGTAGATGGTTATTAATGTAGATTGTAGATGGTTATTAATGTAGATGGTAGATGGTTATTAATGTAGATGGTAGATGGTTATTAATGTAGATGGTAGATGGTAGATGGTTATTAATGTAGAGGTAGATGGTTATTAATGTAGAGGTAGATGGTAGATGGTTATTAATGTAGATGGTAGATGGTTATTAATGTAGATGGTAGATGGTTATTGATGTAGAGGTAGATGGTAGATGGTTATTGATGTATATGGTAGATGGTTATTGATGTAGATGGTAGATGGTTATTAATGTAGAGGTAGATGGTTATTAATCTAGAGGTAGATGGTAGATGGTTATTGATGTAGAGGTAGATGGTAGATGGTTATTAATGTAGATGGTAGATGGTTATTGATGTAGAGGTAGATGGCTATTAAGGTAGATTGAGATGGTAGATGGTTATTAATGTAGATGGTAGATGGTTATTGATGTAGATGGTAGATGGTTATTAATGTAGAGGTAGATGGCTATTAAGGTAGAGTGAGATGATATATGGTTATTAATGTAGATGGTAGATGGTTATTGATGTAGATGGTAGATGGTAGATGGTTATTAATGTGGAGGTAGATGGTTATTAATGTAGAGGTAGATGGTAGATGGTTATTAATGTAGATGGTAGATGGTTATTAATGTAGATGGTAGATGGTTATTGATGTATATGGTAGATGGTTATTGATGTAGATGGTAGATGGTTATTAATGTAGAGGTAGATGGTTATTAATCTAGAGGTAGATGGTATATGGTTATTGATGTAGAGGTAGATGGTAGATGGTTATTAATGTAGATGGTAGATGGTAGATGGTTATTAATGTAGAGGTAGATGGTAGATGGTTATTAATGTAGAGGTAGATGGTAGATGGTTATTGATGTAGAGGTAGATGGTTATTGATGTAGATGGTTATTAATGTAGAGGTAGATGGTAGATGGCTATTAAGGTAGAGGTAGATGGTAGATGGTTATTAATGTAGAGGTAGATAGTAGATGGTTATTAATGTAGATGGTAGATGGTTATTAATGTAGAGGTAGATGGTAGATGGTTATTAATGTAGATGGTAGATGGTTATTAATGTAGAGGTATATGGTAGATGGTTATTAATGTAGAGGTAGATGGTATATGGTTATTCATGTAGAGGTAGATGGTAGATGGTTATTCATGAAGAGGTAGATGGTTATTAATGTAGAGTTAGATGGTTATTAATGTAGAGGTAGATGGTTATTAATGTCGAGGTAGATGGTAGGTGGTTATTGATGTAGATGGTAGATGGTTATTAATGTAGAGGTAGATGGTAGGTGGTTATTAATGTAGAGGTACAGGTAGATGGTTATTGATGTAGATGGTAGATGGTTATTGATGTAGAGGTAGATGGTAGATGGTTATTGATGTAGAGGTAGATGGTTATTAATGTAGAGGTAGATGGTAGATGGTTATTGATGTAGATGGTAGATGGTTATTGATGTAGATGGTAGATGGTTATTAATGTAGAGGTAGATGGTAGGTGGTTATTAATGTAGATGGTAGATGGTTATTAATGTAGTGTTAGATGGTAGATGGTTATTAATGTAGAGGTAGATGGTAGATGGTTATTAATGTAGATGGTAGATGGTTATTAATGTAGAGGTAGATTGTAGATGGTTATTAATGTAGATTGTAGATGGTTATTAATGTAGATGGTAGATGGTTATTAATGTAGATGGTAGATGGTTATTAATGTAGATGGTAGATGGTAGATGGTTATTAATGTAGAGGTAGATGGTTATTAATGTAGAGGTAGATGGTAGATGGTTATTAATGTAGATGGTAGATGGTTATTAATGTAGATGGTAGATGGTTATTGATGTAGAGGTAGATGGTAGATGGTTATTGATGTATATGGTAGATGGTTATTGATGTAGATGGTAGATGGTTATTAATGTAGAGGTAGATGGTTATTAATCTAGAGGTAGATGGTAGATGGTTATTGATGTAGAGGTAGATGGTAGATGGTTATTAATGTAGATGGTAGATGGTTATTGATGTAGAGGTAGATGGCTATTAAGGTAGATTGAGATGGTAGATGGTTATTAATGTAGATGGTAGATGGTTATTGATGTAGATGGTAGATGGTTATTAATGTAGAGGTAGATGGCTATTAAGGTAGAGTGAGATGATATATGGTTATTAATGTAGATGGTAGATGGTTATTGATGTAGATGGTAGATGGTAGATGGTTATTAATGTGGAGGTAGATGGTTATTAATGTAGAGGTAGATGGTAGATGGTTATTAATGTAGATGGTAGATGGTTATTAATGTAGATGGTAGATGGTTATTGATGTATATGGTAGATGGTTATTGATGTAGATGGTAGATGGTTATTAATGTAGAGGTAGATGGTTATTAATCTAGAGGTAGATGGTATATGGTTATTGATGTAGAGGTAGATGGTAGATGGTTATTAATGTAGATGGTAGATGGTAGATGGTTATTAATGTAGAGGTAGATGGTAGATGGTTATTAATGTAGAGGTAGATGGTAGATGGTTATTGATGTAGAGGTAGATGGTTATTGATGTAGATGGTTATTAATGTAGAGGTAGATGGTAGATGGCTATTAAGGTAGAGGTAGATGGTAGATGGTTATTAATGTAGAGGTAGATAGTAGATGGTTATTAATGTAGATGGTAGATGGTTATTAATGTAGAGGTAGATGGTAGATGGTTATTAATGTAGATGGTAGATGGTTATTAATGTAGAGGTATATGGTAGATGGTTATTAATGTAGAGGTAGATGGTATATGGTTATTCATGTAGAGGTAGATGGTAGATGGTTATTCATGAAGAGGTAGATGGTTATTAATGTAGAGTTAGATGGTTATTAATGTAGAGGTAGATGGTTATTAATGTCGAGGTAGATGGTAGGTGGTTATTGATGTAGATGGTAGATGGTTATTAATGTAGAGGTAGATGGTAGGTGGTTATTAATGTAGAGGTACAGGTAGATGGTTATTGATGTAGATGGTAGATGGTTATTGATGTAGAGGTAGATGGTAGATGGTTATTGATGTAGAGGTAGATGGTTATTAATGTAGAGGTAGATGGTAGATGGTTATTGATGTAGATGGTAGATGGTTATTGATGTAGATGGTAGATGGTTATTAATGTAGAGGTAGATGGTAGGTGGTTATTAATGTAGATGGTAGATGGTTATTAATGTAGTGTTAGATGGTAGATGGTTATTAATGTAGAGGTAGATGGTAGATGGTTATTAATGTAGATGGTAGATGGTTATTAATGTAGAGGTAGATTGTAGATGGTTATTAATGTAGATTGTAGATGGTTATTAATGTAGATGGTAGATGGTTATTAATGTAGATGGTAGATGGTTATTAATGTAGATGGTAGATGGTAGATGGTTATTAATGTAGAGGTAGATGGTTATTAATGTAGAGGTAGATGGTAGATGGTTATTAATGTAGATGGTAGATGGTTATTAATGTAGATGGTAGATGGTTATTGATGTAGAGGTAGATGGTAGATGGTTATTGATGTATATGGTAGATGGTTATTGATGTAGATGGTAGATGGTTATTAATGTAGAGGTAGATGGTTATTAATCTAGAGGTAGATGGTAGATGGTTATTGATGTAGAGGTAGATGGTAGATGGTTATTAATGTAGATGGTAGATGGTTATTGATGTAGAGGTAGATGGCTATTAAGGTAGATTGAGATGGTAGATGGTTATTAATGTAGATGGTAGATGGTTATTGATGTAGATGGTAGATGGTTATTAATGTAGAGGTAGATGGCTATTAAGGTAGAGTGAGATGATATATGGTTATTAATGTAGATGGTAGATGGTTATTGATGTAGATGGTAGATGGTAGATGGTTATTAATGTGGAGGTAGATGGTTATTAATGTAGAGGTAGATGGTAGATGGTTATTAATGTAGATGGTAGATGGTTATTAATGTAGATGGTAGATGGTTATTGATGTATATGGTAGATGGTTATTGATGTAGATGGTAGATGGTTATTAATGTAGAGGTAGATGGTTATTAATCTAGAGGTAGATGGTATATGGTTATTGATGTAGAGGTAGATGGTAGATGGTTATTAATGTAGATGGTAGATGGTAGATGGTTATTAATGTAGAGGTAGATGGTAGATGGTTATTAATGTAGAGGTAGATGGTAGATGGTTATTGATGTAGAGGTAGATGGTTATTAATGTAGAGGTAGATGGTTATTAATGTAGAGGTTGATGGTAGATGGTTATTAATGTAGAGGTAGATGGTAGATGGTTATTAATGTAGAGGTAGATGGTAGATGGTTATTGATGTAGAGGTAGATGGTTATTAATGTAGAGGTAGATGGTTATTAATGTAGAGGTAGATGGTAGATGGTTATTGATGTAGATGGTAGGTGGTTATTGATGTAGAGGTAGATGGTAGATGGTTATTAATGTAGAGGTAGATGGTTATTAATGTAGAGGTAGATGGTTATTAATGTAGAGGTTGATGGTAGATGGTTATTAATGTAGAGGTAGATGGTAGATGGTTATTAATGTAGAGGTAGATGGTAGATGGTTATTGATGTAGAGGTAGATGGTTATTAATGTAGAGGTAGATGGTTATTAATGTAGAGGTAGATGGTAGATGGTTATTGATGTAGATGGTAGGTGGTTATTGATGTAGAGGTAGATGGTAGATGGTTATTAATGTAGAGGTAGATGGTAGATGGTTATTGATGTAGAGGTAGATGGTTATTAATGTAGAGGTAGATGGTTATTAATGTAGAGGTAGATGGTAGATGGTTATTGATGTAGATGGTAGGTGGTTATTGATGTAGAGGTAGATGGTAGATGGTTATTAATGTAGAGGTAGATGGTAGATGGTTATTAATGTAGATGGTAGATGGTTATTAATGTAGAGGTAGATGGTAGATGGTTATTGATGTAGAGGTAGATGGTTATTAATGTAGAGGTAGATGGTAGGTGGTTATTAATGTAGATGGTAGATGGTTATTAATGTAGAGGTAGATGGTAGATGGTTATTGATGTAGAGGTAGATGGTTATTAATGTAGAGGTAGATGGTAGATGGTTATTGATGTAGATGGTAGATGGTAGTTGGTTATTAATGTAGAGGTAGATGGTAGATGGTTATTAATGTAGAGGTAGATGGTAGATGGTTATTAGTGTAGAGGTAGATGGTAGATGGTTATTAATGTAGAGGTAGATGGTAGATGGTTATTCATGTGGAGGTAGATGGTAGATGGTTATTAATGTAGATGGTAGATGGTTATTAATGTAGATGGTAGATGGTTATTGATGTATATGGTAGATGGTTATTGATGTAGATGGTAGATGGTTATTAATGTAGAGGTAGATGGTTATTAATCTAGAGGTAGATGGTAGATGGTTATTGATGTAGAGGTAGATGGTAGATGGTTATTAATGTAGATGGTAGATGGTAGATGGTTATTAATGTAGAGGTAGATGGTAGATGGTTATTAATGTAGAGGTAGATGGTAGATGGTTATTGATGTAGAGGTAGATGGTTATTAATGTAGAGGTAGATGGTTATTAATGTAGAGGTTGATGGTAGATGGTTATTAATGTAGAGGTAGATGGTAGATGGTTATTAATGTAGAGGTAGATGGTAGATGGTTATTGATGTAGAGGTAGATGGTTATTAATGTAGAGGTAGATGGTTATTAATGTAGAGGTAGATGGTAGATGGTTATTGATGTAGATGGTAGGTGGTTATTGATGTAGAGGTAGATGGTAGATGGTTATTAATGTAGAGGTAGATGGTTATTAATGTAGAGGTAGATGGTTATTAATGTAGAGGTTGATGGTAGATGGTTATTAATGTAGAGGTAGATGGTAGATGGTTATTAATGTAGAGGTAGATGGTAGATGGTTATTGATGTAGAGGTAGATGGTTATTAATGTAGAGGTAGATGGTTATTAATGTAGAGGTAGATGGTAGATGGTTATTGATGTAGATGGTAGGTGGTTATTGATGTAGAGGTAGATGGTAGATGGTTATTAATGTAGAGGTAGATGGTAGATGGTTATTGATGTAGAGGTAGATGGTTATTAATGTAGAGGTAGATGGTTATTAATGTAGAGGTAGATGGTAGATGGTTATTGATGTAGATGGTAGGTGGTTATTGATGTAGAGGTAGATGGTAGATGGTTATTAATGTAGAGGTAGATGGTAGATGGTTATTAATGTAGATGGTAGATGGTTATTAATGTAGAGGTAGATGGTAGATGGTTATTGATGTAGAGGTAGATGGTTATTAATGTAGAGGTAGATGGTAGGTGGTTATTAATGTAGATGGTAGATGGTTATTAATGTAGAGGTAGATGGTAGATGGTTATTGATGTAGAGGTAGATGGTTATTAATGTAGAGGTAGATGGTAGATGGTTATTGATGTAGATGGTAGATGGTAGTTGGTTATTAATGTAGAGGTAGATGGTAGATGGTTATTAATGTAGAGGTAGATGGTAGATGGTTATTAGTGTAGAGGTAGATGGTAGATGGTTATTAATGTAGAGGTAGATGGTAGATGGTTATTCATGTGGAGGTAGATGGTAGATGGTTATTCATGTAGAGGTAGATGGTTATTAATGTAGAGGTAGATGGTTATTGATGTAGATGGTTATTAATGTAGAGGTAGATGGTAGATGGCTATTAAGGTAGAGGTAGATGGTAGATGGTTATTAATGTAGAGGTAGATAGTAGATGGTTATTAATGTAGATGGTAGATGGTTATTAATGTAGAGGTAGATGGTAGATGGTTATTAATGTAGATGGTAGATGGTTATTAATGTAGAGGTAGATGGTAGATGGTTATTAATGTAGAGGTAGATGGTATATGGTTATTCATGTAGAGGTAGATGGTAGATGGTTATTCATGTAGAGGTAGATGGTTATTAATGTAGAGTTAGATGGTTATTAATGTAGAGGTAGATGGTTATTAATGTCGAGGTAGATGGTAGGTGGTTATTGATGTAGATGGTAGATGGTTATTAATGTAGAGGTAGATGGTAGGTGGTTATTAATGTAGAGGTACAGGTAGATGGTTATTGATGTAGATGGTAGATGGTTATTGATGTAGAGGTAGATGGTAGATGGTTATTGATGTAGAGGTAGATGGTTATTAATGTAGAGGTAGATGGTAGATGGTTATTGATGTAGATGGTAGATGGTTATTGATGTAGATGGTAGATGGTTATTAATGTAGAGGTAGATGGTAGGTGGTTATTAATGTAGATGGTAGATGGTTATTAATGTAGAGGTAGATGGTAGATGGTTATTAATGTAGAGGTAGATGGTAGATGGTTATTAATGTAGATGGTAGATGGTTATTAATGTAGAGGTAGATTGTAGATTGTTATTAATGTAGATTGTAGATGGTTATTAATGTAGATGGTAGATGGTTATTAATGTAGATGGTAGATGGTTATTAATGTAGATGGTAGATGGTAGATGGTTATTAATGTAGAGGTAGATGGTTATTAATGTAGAGGTAGATGGTAGATGGTTATTAATGTAGATGGTAGATGGTTATTAATGTAGATGGTAGATGGTTATTGATGTAGAGGTAGATGGTTATTAATGTAGAGGTAGATGGTTATTAATGTAGAGGTTGATGGTAGATGGTTATTAATGTAGAGGTAGATGGTAGATGGTTATTAATGTAGAGGTAGATGGTAGATGGTTATTGATGTAGAGGTAGATGGTTATTAATGTAGAGGTAGATGGTTATTAATGTAGAGGTAGATGGTAGATGGTTATTGATGTAGATGGTAGGTGGTTATTGATGTAGAGGTAGATGGTAGATGGTTATTAATGTAGAGGTAGATGGTAGATGGTTATTGATGTAGAGGTAGATGGTTATTAATGTAGAGGTAGATGGTTATTAATGTAGAGGTAGATGGTAGATGGTTATTGATGTAGATGGTAGGTGGTTATTGATGTAGAGGTAGATGGTAGATGGTTATTAATGTAGAGGTAGATGGTAGATGGTTATTAATGTAGATGGTAGATGGTTATTAATGTAGAGGTAGATGGTAGATGGTTATTGATGTAGAGGTAGATGGTTATTAATGTAGAGGTAGATGGTAGGTGGTTATTAATGTAGATGGTAGATGGTTATTAATGTAGAGGTAGATGGTAGATGGTTATTGATGTAGAGGTAGATGGTTATTAATGTAGAGGTAGATGGTAGATGGTTATTGATGTAGATGGTAGATGGTAGTTGGTTATTAATGTAGAGGTAGATGGTAGATGGTTATTAATGTAGAGGTAGATGGTAGATGGTTATTAGTGTAGAGGTAGATGGTAGATGGTTATTAATGTAGAGGTAGATGGTAGATGGTTATTCATGTGGAGGTAGATGGTAGATGGTTATTCATGTAGAGGTAGATGGTTATTAATGTAGAGGTAGATGGTTATTGATGTAGATGGTTATTAATGTAGAGGTAGATGGTAGATGGCTATTAAGGTAGAGGTAGATGGTAGATGGTTATTAATGTAGAGGTAGATAGTAGATGGTTATTAATGTAGATGGTAGATGGTTATTAATGTAGAGGTAGATGGTAGATGGTTATTAATGTAGATGGTAGATGGTTATTAATGTAGAGGTAGATGGTAGATGGTTATTAATGTAGAGGTAGATGGTATATGGTTATTCATGTAGAGGTAGATGGTAGATGGTTATTCATGTAGAGGTAGATGGTTATTAATGTAGAGTTAGATGGTTATTAATGTAGAGGTAGATGGTTATTAATGTCGAGGTAGATGGTAGGTGGTTATTGATGTAGATGGTAGATGGTTATTAATGTAGAGGTAGATGGTAGGTGGTTATTAATGTAGAGGTACAGGTAGATGGTTATTGATGTAGATGGTAGATGGTTATTGATGTAGAGGTAGATGGTAGATGGTTATTGATGTAGAGGTAGATGGTTATTAATGTAGAGGTAGATGGTAGATGGTTATTGATGTAGATGGTAGATGGTTATTGATGTAGATGGTAGATGGTTATTAATGTAGAGGTAGATGGTAGGTGGTTATTAATGTAGATGGTAGATGGTTATTAATGTAGAGGTAGATGGTAGATGGTTATTAATGTAGAGGTAGATGGTAGATGGTTATTAATGTAGATGGTAGATGGTTATTAATGTAGAGGTAGATTGTAGATGGTTATTAATGTAGATTGTAGATGGTTATTAATGTAGGTGGTAGATGGTTATTAATGTAGATGGTAGATGGTTATTAATGTAGATGGTAGATGGTAGATGGTTATTAATGTAGAGGTAGATGGTTATTAATGTAGAGGTAGATGGTAGATGGTTATTAATGTAGATGGTAGATGGTTTTTAATGTAGATGGTAGATGGTTATTGATGTAGAGGTAGATGGTAGATGGTTATTGATGTATATGGTAGATGGTTATTGATGTAGATGGTAGATGGTTATTAATGTAGAGGTAGATGGTTATTAATCTAGAGGTAGATGGTAGATGGTTATTGATGTAGAGGTAGATGGTAGATGGTTATTAATGTAGATGGTAGATGGTTATTGATGTAGAGGTAGATGGCTATTAAGGTAGATTGAGATGGTAGATGGTTATTAATGTAGATGGTAGATGGTTATTAATGTAGAGGTAGATGGTTATTAATCTAGAGGTAGATGGTAGATGGTTATTGATGTAGAGGTAGATGGTAGATGGTTATTAATGTAGATGGTAGATGGTTATTGATGTAGAGGTAGATGGCTATTAAGGTAGAGTGAGATGATATATGGTTATTAATGTAGATGGTAGATGGTTATTGATGTAGATGGTTATTAATGTAGAGGTAGATGGCTATTAAGGTAGATTGAGATGGTAGATGGTTAGTAATGTAGATGGTAGATGGTTATTGATGTAGATGGTAGATGGTTATTGATGTAGATGGTAGATGGTTATTGATGTAGAGGTAGATGGTAGGTGGTTATTAATGTAGAGGTAGATGGTAGATGGTTATTAATGTAGATGGTAGATGGTTATTAATGTAGAGGTAGATGGTAGATAGTTATTGATGTAGATGGTAGGTGGTTATTGATGTAGAGGTAGATGGTAGATGGTTATTAATGTAGAGGTAGATGGTTATTAATGTAGAGGTAGATGGTAGATGGTTATTAATGTAGAGGTAGATGGTTATTAATGTAGAGGTAGATGGTTATTAATGTAGAGGTTGATGGTAGATGGTTATTAATGTAGAGGTAGATGGTAGATTGTTATTAATGTAGAGGTAGATGGTAGATGGTTATTGATGTAGAGGTAGATGGTTATTAATGTAGAGGTAGATGGTTATTAATGTAGAGGTAGATGGTTATTAATGTAGAGGTAGATGGTAGATGGTTATTGATGTAGATGGTAGGTGGTTATTGATGTAGAGGTAGATGGTAGATGGTTATTAATGTAGAGGTAGATCGTAGATGGTTATTAATGTAGATGGTAGATGGTTATTAATGTAGAGGTAGATGGTAGATGGTTATTGATGTAGAGGTAGATGGTTATTAATGTAGAGGTAGATGGTAGGTGGTTATTAATGTAGATGGTAGATTGTTATTAATGTAGAGGTAGATGGTAGATGGTTATTGATGTAGAGGTAGATGGTTATTAATGTAGAGGTAGATGGTAGATGGTTATTGATGTAGATGGTAGATGGTAGGTGGTTATTAATGTAGAGGTAGATGGTAGATGGTTATTAATGTAGAGGTAGATGGTAGATGGTTATTAGTGTAGAGGTAGATGGTAGATGGTTATTAATGTAGAGGTAGATGGTAGATGGTTATTAATGTAGATGGTAGATGGTTATTAATGTAGAGGTAGATGGAAGATGGTTATTAATGTAGAGGTAGATGGTATATGGTTATTCATGTAGAGGTAGATGGTAGATGGTTATTCATGTAGAGGTAGATGGTTATTAATGTAGAGTTAGATGGTTATTAATGTAGAGGTAGATGGTTATTAATGTCGAGGTAGATGGTAGGTGGTTATTGATGTAGATGGTAGATGGTTATTAATGTAGAGGTAGATGGTAGGTGGTTATTAATGTAGAGGTACAGGTAGATCGTTATTGATGTAGATGGTAGATGGTTATTGATGTAGAGGTAGATGGTAGATGGTTATTGATGTAGAGGTAGATGGTTATTAATGTAGAGGTAGATGGTAGATGGTTATTGATGTAGATGGTTATTGATGTAGATGGTAGATGGTTATTAATGTAGAGGTAGATGGTAGGTGGTTATTAATGTAGATGGTAGATGGTTATTAATGTAGAGGTAGATGGTAGATGGTTATTAATGTAGAGGTAGATGGTAGATGGTTATTAATGTAGATGGTAGATGGTTATTAATGTAGAGGTAGATTGTAGATGGTTATTAATGTAGATTGTAGATGGTTATTAATGTAGATGGTAGATGGTTATTAATGTAGATGGTAGATGGTTATTAATGTAGATGGTAGATGGTAGATGGTTATTAATGTAGAGGTAGATGGTAGATGGTTATTAATGTAGATGGTAGATGGTTATTAATGTAGATGGTAGATGGTTATTGATGTAGAGGTAGATGGTAGATGGTTATTGATGTATATGGTAGATGGTTATTGATGTAGATGGTAGATGGTTATTAATGTAGAGGTAGATGGTTATTAATCTAGAGGTAGATGGTAGATGGTTATTGATGTAGAGGTAGATGGTAGATGGTTATTAATGTAGATGGTAGATGGTTATTGATGTAGAGGTAGATGGCTATTAAGGTAGATTGAGATGATATATGGTTATTAATGTAGATGGTAGATGGTTATTGATGTAGATGGTAGATGGTTATTGATGTAGATGGTAGATGGTTATTAATGTAGAGGTAGATGGCTATTAAGGTAGAGTGAGATGATATATGGTTATTAATGTAGATGGTAGATGGTTATTGATGTAGATGGTTATTAATGTAGAGGTAGATGGCTATTAAGGTAGATTGAGATGGTAGATGGTTATTAATGTAGATGGTAGATGGTTTTTAATGTAGATGGTAGATGGTTATTGATGTAGATGGTAGATGGTTATTAATGTAGAGGTAGATGTCTATTAAGGTAGATTGAGATGGTAGATGGTTATTAATGTAGAGGTAGATTGTAGATGGTTTTTAATGTAGATGGTAGATGGTTATTGATGTAGATGGTAGATGGTTATTAATGTAGAGGTAGATGGCCATTAAGGTAGATTGAGATGGTAGATGGTTATTAATGTAGAGTTAGATGGTAGATTGTAAGTTACTTTGTAGGGTATTTGTTTATTTATTTCCCTTTTTTCAAGCAAAGTATAAGGGAGTTTTCCTCCTGTCTCGTAGGCTGCGGTAATACAACATGGATCCCAACCATCGTTAACCTCGTTGGAGAAGAAGAACCACCTTGGGGACAGCAGGCTGGACAGGTAACAGGTTGGCTAAATTAGAGTCATTCCTGGGTTTGGTTATAGACAAACAGTTGTTGCCTGAATAGTTTATACTGTGAATATTTAGATTTTTTTAAGGTCTTTACATCCATGTCCTGTTTGTTTTTTCCTGAACAAAGTTTCTTGTCCAATTTGTCCTAATATTGTAACTAAAAGCCTGTTAGAGAGGTGAATACCAGAACATCCTGTCTGTCTCCTCTCTGTCCCATCCACCACCTCGGCTTCTGCTTCACAATCTCCTTTGAATATTATTCTATTTATGCCTCACTTTGAAAGAGAGAAAAACACACCAAATCAACTAATCTATTCCCAAGAAATGTATCAAAATTAGGGGTAGTGCTTGGATAATAATTTTCTATTTAAGTGTTGCTCTATTTATCATTAATTTGAAGCAATATATGGGTCTCCGCGGTGCTGTGGAATAAAGCAGCTGTGGTGTGTGAGTACTAATCTGTCCCAGAGGTTTAGGAGGAGATCCAGATCAGTCGTGTGAATAGAAAACTGCCTGAAGGGCTCAGAACACAGTGGAGATAACAGGAAGTTTAAGCTGTTGCTGCTTTCTGAGGTTTCTCTGTGGTTCCTGCAGGCGTCCTATATTCACCTTATCTGGTTCATAGGCTTCTTAAGAGTCCCTAACCCTGTAGGGTTCTTAACCCAACCTAACCCTAGCCTCGCCGAGAACCACACTTCCCTAAAACAGGTAAGCCTGTCGAAGTTCATGAAATAAATATTGCTAAATAGGGGTGGAGACCGGATGTAAATCAGTGACTCCTTGCAACACGTCAAACCAATGAAATGCCTTGCTTGGGCGGAGCTTGGGCGGAGCTACAGTAGTGCTCACTAGGTACAACCCTGGGAAATTGCTCATTAAAACCCTATACATTTGGTGTATAGAGTACAAAACAGAATAACGTTTTCCTTCCAGAGTTTCTTCCATGTTCTGCTAACTAACTAGCAAAAACGGGCATGTGGGGGAGGGTTCTAGGAAGTGTAACATCCAAGCCGGACCATTCAAACCATTTATACAATACAACATTCTACAGACCTCCATGGGAGGCGTGACAGTGCCGTGATATTGGAAGTATGTCAACATAACAGACCGTAACCCTGTAGGCTTCTAAACAGACTCAAACCATATTGGCTTCTAAACAGACTCTAACCATATAGGCTACTAAAGACACTCTAACCCTATAGGCTTCTAAACAGACTCTAACCCTATAGGCTTCTAAACAGACTCCAACCCTATAGGCTTCTAAACAGACTCTAACCCTATAGGCTTCTAAACAGACTCTAATCCTAAACCTAACCATATAGGCGTCTAAACACTCTAACACCATAGGCTACTAAAGACACTCTAACCCTATAGGCTTCTAAACAGACTCTAACCATATAGGCTTCTAAACAGACTCTAACCATATAGGCTTCTAAACAGACTCTAACCCTATTGGCTTCTAAACAGACTCTAACCATATAGGCTACTAAAGACACTCTAACCCTGTAGGCTTCTAAACAGACTCTAACCCTATAGGCTTCTAAACAGACTCTAACCATATAGGCTTCTAAACAGACTCTAACCCTATAGGCTTCTAAACAGACTCTAACCCTATAGGCTTCTAAACAGACTCTAACCCTATAGGCTTCTAAACAGACTCTAACCATATAGGCTTCTAAACAGACTCTAACCCAATAGGCTTCTAAACAGACTCTAAACCTATAGGCTTCTAAACAGACTCTAATTAGCCCATATGCTTTTAAACAGACTCTAAACCTATAGGCTTCTAAACAGACTCTAACCATATAGGCTTCTAAACAGATTCTAACCCTATAGGCTTCTAAACAGACTTTATTTAGCCCATATGCTTTTAAACAGACTCTAACCCTATAGGCTTCTTAACAGACTCTAATTAGCCATATAGGCAGACTCTAACCCTATAGGGTCCTAAATAGACTCTAATCCTAAATCTAACCCTATAGGGTTCTAAATAGACTCTAATCCTAAACCTAACACTGTAGGCTTCTAAACAGACTCTAACCATATAGGCTTCTAAACAGACTCTAACCCTATTGGCTTCTAAACAGACTCTAGCCATATAGGCTGCGAAACAGACTCTAACCATATAGGCTTCTAAACAGACTTGAATCATATAGGCTTCTAAACAGACTCTAACCATATAAGCTTCTAAACAGACTTTAATTAGCCCATATGCTTTTAAACAGACTCTAAGCACATATGCTTTTAAACAGACTCTAAGCCTATAGGAATTTAAACAGACTCTAACCCTAGAGGTGTCTGTCTGGCCATACTACAGTGACAACAGAGAGAGGTGCAGGGACTGACAGCCAGCTGTCTGTCTGGCCATACTGCAGTTACAACAGAGAGATGTGCAGGGACTGACAGCCAGCTGTCTGTCTGGCCATACTACAGTTACAACAGAGAGAGGTGCAGGGACTGACAGCTTGCTGTCTGTCTGGCCATACTACAGTTACAACAGAGAGAGGTGCAGGGACTGACAGCCAGCTGTCTGTCTGGCCATACTACAGTTACAACAGAGAGAGGTGCAGGGACTGACAGCCTGCTGTCTGTCTGGCCATATGACAGTTACAACAGAGAGAGGTGCAGGGACAGAGCCAGCTGTCTGTCTGGCCATACTACAGTTACAAAAGAGAGAAGTGCAGGGACTGACAGCCAGCTGTCTGTCTGGCCATACTACAGTTACAACAGAGAGAGGTGCAGGGACTGAGCCAGCTGTCTGTCTTGCCATACTACAGTTACAACAGAGAGAGGTGCAGGGACTGACAGCCAGCTGTCTGTCTGGCCATACTACAGTTACAACAGAGAGAGGTGCAGGGACTGACAGCCAGCTGTCTGTCTGGCCATACGACAGTTACAACAGAGAGAGGTGCAGGGACAGAGCCAGCTGTCTGTCTGGCCATACTACAGTTACAACAGAGAGAAGTGCAGGGACTGACAGCCAGCTGTCTGTCTGGCAATACTACAGTTACAACAGAGAGAGGTGGAGGGACTGACAGCCAGCTGTCTGTCTGGCCATACTACAGTTACAACAGAGAGAAGTGCAGGGCCTGACAGCCAGCTGTCTGTCTGGCCATACTACAGTTACAACAGAGAGAGGTGCAGGGACTGACAGCCAGCTGTCTGTCTGGCCATACTACAGTTACAACAGAGAGAGGTGCAGGGACTGACTACTAGAAGAGAATGATTAATATCTTGGTCGGAACTGTTTTTCAGAATGACACAGTTTCTATTTGAAGCAAAACACAGAAAAATAAATAAAAAAACTAAAAACTAAAACTTAGACAAAAACCAAACAAATCATTCAAACTACTGAGCAGAAATCAACACTGCAGTGTTTAATTATTTACAGCTTCTGCATATTCAGCATAATAATTCAGAGTAATACAGGGAGAATTGTAATGACAAAATGTGCTTGAAGTGAATTATGTATAGTAAAATAGATTTTGTATAACAAATGAACAAACAAATGAAGACTCTTTTTACATTTTGATTTTGCTGTCTGATTCAATTAGTGAAAGAATGTCATCTTCAGAAGAAGTTCTGTTTCTACTGAGTACACTCTTAGAAAAAGGCTTACAAATGGGTTCAGCTCTCCTCATAGGAAAACTCTTTTGGTTCCAGGTTGAACAAGTTTGGATTTCATGTAGATCCTTCTGTGGAAAGGGTTCTAAATGGAACTGGAAAGGGCTCTAAATGGAACTGGAAAGGGTTCTAAATGGAACTGGAAAGGGTTCTACCTGGAACTGGAACGGGCTCTAAACGGAACTGGAAAGGGCTCTAAATGGAACTGGAAAGGGCTCTAAATGGAACTGGAAAGGGCTCTAAATGGAACTGGAAAGGGCTCTAAATGGATTTGGGAAGGGCTCTAAATGGAACTGGAAAGGGCTCTAAATGGAACTGGAAAGGGCTCTAAATGGAACTGGAAAGGGCTGTAAATGGAACTGGAAATGGTTCTAAATGGAACTGGAAATGGTTCTGAATGGAACTGGGAAGGGTTCTGAATGGAACTGGAAAGCGTTCTACCTGGAACTGGAAAGCGTTCTAAATGGAACTGGAAAGGGCTCTAAATGGAACTGGAAAGGGTTCTGAATTGAACTGGAAAGGGTTCTAAATGGAACTGGAAAGGGTTCTGAATTGAACTGGAAAGGGTTCTAAATGGAACTGGAAAGCGTTCTACCTGGCACTGGAAAGGGCTCTGAATGGAACTGGAAAGGGCTCTAAATGGAACTGGGAAGGGCTCTAAATGGAACTGGGAAGGGCTCTAAATGGAACTGGGAAGGGCTCTGTGGAACTGGAAAGGGTTATAAATAGACCTGGAAAGCGCTCTACATGGAACGGGGAAGGGCTCTACATGTAACTGGGAAGGGCTCTAAATGGAACTGGGAAGGGCTCTAAATGGAACGGGGAAGGGCTCTACATGTAACTGGGAAGGGCTCTAAATGGAACTGGGAAGGGCTCTCAATGGAACGGGGAAGGGCTCTACATGTAACTGGGAAGGGCTCTAAATGGAACTGGGAAGGGCTCTAAATGGAACGGGGAAGGGCTCTACATGTAACTGGGAAGGGCTCTAAATGGAACTGGGAAGGGCTCTCAATTGAACGGGGAAGGGCTCTACATGTAACTGGGAAGGGCTCTAAATGGAACTGGGAAGGGCTCTAAATGGAACTGGGAAGGGCTCTAAATGGAACGGGGAAGGGCTCTACATGTAACTGGGAAGGGCTCTACATGTAACTGGGAAGGGCTCTCAATGGAACGGGGAAGGGCTCTACATGTAACTGGGAAGGGCTCTAAATGGAACTGGGAAGGGCTCTAAATGGAACTGGGAAGGGCTCTAAATGGAACTGGAAAGCGCTCTACATGGATCTGGGAAGGGCTCTAAATGGAACGGGGAAGGGCTCTACATGTAACTGGGAAGGGCTCTCAATGGAACTGGGAAGGGCTCTAAATGTAACTGGGAACCGGAAAGAGATCTACATGGAACTGGAATCTCCCTATCTCCTTACCTTATGCCTCCTATCTCCCTTTTTATGCCTTCTATCTCCCTGCTTCTATCTCCCTGCTTCTATCTCCCTGCTTCTATCTCTCTGCCTTCTATCTCTCTGCCTTCTATCTCGCTGCCTTCTATCTCGCTGCCTTTATATCCCTGCCTTTATATCCCTGCCTTCTATCTTCATGCCTTCTGCCTTATGTCTAACCTAACTGCCTTCTATCTCGCTGCCTTTTATCTCCCTGTCTCCTCTCACTGCTTCTATCTCCCTGCCTTCTATCTCCCTGCCTTCTATCTCTCTGCCTTCTATCTTCATGCCTTATGCCCTCTATCTCCATGCCTTCTGCCTTATATCTAACCTAACCGCCTTCTATCTCACTGCCTTTTATCTCCCTGTCTCCTCTCACTGCTTCTTTCTCCCTGCCTTCTATCTCTCTGCCTTCTATCTCCATGCCTTATGCCCTGTATCTCCATGCCTTCTGCCTTATATCTAACCTAACTGCCTTCTATCTCACTGCCTTTTATCTCCCTGTCTTCTCTCCCTGCCATGTCCCTGCCTAACACTCTGCCATCTATGTCCCTGCCTAACACATCTCCCTGACTTCTATCTAACTGATCTCCCTGCCTTCTATCTCCATGCCTTGTGCCTTCTATCACCCTGCCTCCCGCCTTCTATCTCCCTGCCTCCTGCAGGTAGCCATGTGGTTAGAGCGTTGAGCCAGTAACCGAACAAATCCCCGAGCTGACAAGGTAAAAATCTGTCATTCTGCCCCTGAACAAGGCAGTTATCCCACTGTAGGTCGTCATTGGAAATTCAAATTTGTTACTTGCCTAGTTAAAGAAAATATATAATCGTTTTTTTATTTATTTTTTATCTCCCTTCGATCTCCCTGGCTCCTGCTTTCTATCTATCTCCCTGGCTCCTGCTTTCTGTCTCCCTGGCTCCTGCTTTCTATCTCCCTGGCTCCTGCTTTCTGTCTCCCTGGCTCCTGCATTCTATCTCCCTGGCTACTGCTTTCTGTCTCCCTGGCTCCTGCTTTCGATCTCCCTGGCTACTGCTTTCTATCTCCCTGGCTACTGCTTTCTATCTCCCTGGCTACTGCTTTCTATCTCCCTGGCTACTGCTTTCTATCTCCCTGGCTACTGCTTTCTATCTCCCTGGCTACTGCTTTCTATCTCCCTGGCTCCTGCTTTCTATCTCCCTGGCTCCTGCTTTCTATCTCCCTGGCTCCTGCTTTCTATCTCCCTGGCTACTGCTTTCTATCTCCCTGGCTCCTGCTTTCTATCTCCCTGGCTACTGCTTTCTGTCTCCCTGGCTCCTGCTTTCGATCTCCCTGGCTACTGCTTTCTATCTCCCTGGCTACTGCTTTCTATCTCCCTGGCTACTGCTTTCTATCTCCCTGGCTACTGCTTTCTATCTCCCTGGCTACTGCTTTCTATCTCCCTGGCTCCTGCTTTCTATCTCCCTGGCTCCTGCTTTCTATCTCCCAGCCGCCTGCCTTCTATCTCCCTGCCTATTGCCTCCATCTCCCTGCCTCTTGCCTCCATCTCCCTGCCTCTATCTCCCAGCCACCTGCCTTCTATCTCCCTGCTTCATGCCCTGTATCTCCCTGCCTCTTGCCTACATCTCCCTGCCTCCTGCCTTCTCACTCCCTGCCTCCTGGCTTCTATGGCTTTGTGTGAATCCTGATTGTGTCAGCAGTGAGTCAGCCTGTCTATCCTATCTCAGTTCTCCTTGCCTCCTGCCTCCAGCCTGAAGATCAGTAAAGGAATGCTGAGCTAGGGGCCATGTCCTTGGTGGCCTTGAGGTACGAGGCTCCACAGGAAATCACTTTTGATGCGCCTCTGCAGTGAAGCAGATCTCCCACTCAAAACACTAATTGGGTATAAAACCAGGGCAATGTGATAGGGATAATAAAACTCCCACTGAGAACAAGAGCGACGCACCGCTCAGATCAATGGCTGATATTAGCAGGTAGCCTCTAATAGTTTTTAAATGACCATCAAAATGGACTTGTAAGACAAAGCCTCTTAGCAGAGTGTAAATGGGCAGCTGTTCTGTTACGTCAGCCAGTCAGTCAGCCAGTCAGTCAGCCAGTCAGTCATCCAGCCAGTCAGCCAGCCAGCCAGCCAGCAGGTCAGCCAGTTAGCCAGTCAGCCAGTCAGCCAGTCAGCCAGCCAGCCAGCCAGCCCATCAGCCAGCCAGCCCATCAGCCCGTCAGCCAGCCAGCCAGTCAGTCAGTCAGTTTGCCAGCCAGCCAGCCAGCCAGTCAGTCAGTCAGTCAGTCAGTTTGCCAGCCAGCCAGCCAGCCAGTCAGTCAGTGAGTCAGGTGTCACCAAGCATCAGGTTCTATTAGCTGTAGTTAACATCATGTGAGAGGAGGAGAGCCAGTCAGCCAGCCAGCCAGTCAGTCAGGTGTCACCAAGCATCAGGTTCTATTAGCTGTAGTTAACATCATGTGAGAGGAGGAGAGCCAGTCAGCCAGCCAGCCAGTCAGTCAGTCAGGTGTCACCAAGCATCAGGTTCTATTAGCTGTAGTTAACATCATGTGAGAGGAGGAGAGCCAGTCAGCCAGCCAGCCAGTCAGTCAGGTGTCACCAAGCATCAGGTTCTATTAGCTGTAGTTAACATCATGTGAGGAGGAGAGCCAGTCAGCCAGCCAGCCAGTCAGCCAGTCAGTCAGGTGTCACCAAGCATCAGGTTCTATTAGCTGTAGTTAACATCATGTGAGAGGAGGAGAGCCAGTCAGCCAGCCAGCCAGCCAGCAGCCAGCCAGTCAGTCAGGTGTCACCAAGCATCAGGTTCTATTAGCTGTAGTTAACATCATGTGAGGAGGAGATAACCTACTGTGAAATAACATGAGTAAATGTGTACCAATACAGCAGTTATTACTGTTCCCCCTCAGGCAAATTCCTTTCCCTTAAGCCCAAGCAGGGAACATTGTGTTTTATTACCTCCATTGATAAGTCTCTTAAGTACCTGGGGAATTAAAATATTCAGGCTCGTCATATCAGTGTCTGTTCTAAGTTTCATGCAGGGCACATCATTATAGCAGCCTTTTAAATTGAGTCTAGAAGAAAGATGGGTTCAAGTGCAAATTAATTTCAGATTACCACAACAAAGACAATGAATTGTCAACGAGCTAGCCAGCAAAATGCTTTCCAGAGGGCCCAAGGTCCCTTCGTTCCCTACCTCCCTATCAACCATCTCCAGTGAAGAGAAAGACCTTTCTCCTCAAACAACACTAATGATCTGAGAGAACAGAGTAGAACCATGCCTACCTGCTCCCCCGTCCACCCCCTACTCTCCTCCCATCATCTTGTCTCTCAGAAGTCCCTCATTAACAGTCCTGCTGTTTCCACAGAGTCTAACAAAGTCTAGTAGATTCATTATCACCCCCTGTAATCAGGCTGGACTTCAGAACAGGTCACTCTGGCCTGGCAGCCTGGCAGCAGGTGAACAAGGTCATCAATTAAACTGAAGAGGAGCCTTTATCATGTATGTGTGCAACTTTGTTTAAACTCTCGACCTGACAGTCACAACCTGACAGTCACAACCTGACAGTCACAACCTGACAGTCACAACTGAGTTTGAAAGGAGAGCCACTGTTTTAACTCTCGACCTGACAGTCACAACCTGACAGTCACAACCTGACAGTCACAACCTGACAGTCACAACCTGACAGTCACAAGCTGACAGTCACAAGCTGACAGTCACAACCTGACAGTCACAACCTGACAGTCACAACTGAGTTTGAAAGGAGAGGCTGTGTTTAAACTCTTCAACTGACAGTCACAACTGGGTTTAGAAGGAGAGGCTCTGTTTAAACTCTCCAACTGACAGTCACAACTGGGTTTAGAAGGAGAGGCTCTGTTTAAACTCTCCAACTGACAGTCACAACTGGGTTTAGAAGGAGAGGCTCTGTTTAAACTCTCCAACTGACAGTCACAACTGGGTTTAGAAGGAGAGGCTCTGTTTAAACTCTCCAACTGACAGTCACAACTGGGTTTAGAAGGAGAGGCTCTGTTTAAACTCTCCAACTGACAGTCACAACTGGGTTTAGAAGGAGAGGCTCTGTTTAAACTCTCCAACTGACAGTCACAACTGGGTTTAGAAGGAGAGGCTCTGTTTAAACTCTCCAACTGACAGTCACAACTGGGTTTAGAAGGAGAGGCTCTGTTTAAACTCTCCAACTGACAGTCACAACTGAGTTTGAAAGGAGAGGCCCTGTTTAAACTCTCCAACTGACAGTCACAACTGGGTTTAGAAGGAGAGGCTCTGTTTAAACTCTCCAACTGACAGTCACAACTGGGTTTAGAAGGAGAGGCCCTGTTTTAGCTCTGAGATGAAATGGGATGAAAGGGAGAGGCAAGAGGTAGTTAAAAAGAGGGGGAAAAGAGGTTGGTATAGAAGGGTCAGGTGGGTATAGTAGTATCAAGTGGGTATAGTAGTATCAGGGTGGAAAAGTAGTATCAGGGTGGTATAGTAGTATCAAGTGGGTATAGTAGTATCAAGTGGGTATAGTAGTATCAGGGTGGTATAGTAGTATCAGGTGGCTATAGTAGTATCAAGTGGGTATAGTAGTATCAGGGTGGTATAGTAGAATCAGGTTGGTATAGTAGGGTCAGGTGGGTATAGTAGGGTCAGGTGGGTATAGTAGTATCAGGGTGGTATAGTAGTATCAGGGTGGTATAGTAGTATCAGGGTGGTATAGTAGTATCAGGGTTGTATAGTAGTATCAGGGTGGTACAGTATTATCAAGTTGGTACAGTGGTATCAGGTTGGTATAGTAGGGTCAGGTGGGTATAGTAGGGTCAGGTGGGTATAGTAGGGTAAGGTGGGTATAGTAGTATCAGGTGGGTATGGTAGTATCATTGTGGTATAGTAGTATCAGGGTGGTATAGTAGTATCAGGGTGGTATAGTAGTATCAGGGTGGTATAGTAGTATCAGGGTGGGATAGTAGTACCAGGGTGGTATAGTAGTATCAGGTGGGTATAGTAGTATCAGGGTGGTATAGTAGTATCAGGTGGGTATAGTAGTATCAGAGTGGTATAGAAGGGTCAGGTGGGTATAGTAGTATCAGGGTGGTATAGTAGTATCAGGTGTGTATAGTAGTATCAGGGTGGTATAGTAGTATCAGGGTGGTATAGTAGTATCAGGGTGGTATAGAAGGGTCAGGTGGGTATAGTAGTATCAGGGTGGTATAGAAGGGTCAGGTGGGTATAGTAGTATCAGGTGGGTATAGTAGTATCAGGTGGGTATAGTAGTATCAGGGTGGTATAGTAGTATCAGGGTGGTATAGTAGTATCAGGTGGGTATATTAGTATCAGGTGGGTATAGTAGTATCAGGGTGGTATAGAAGGGTCAGGTGGGGAAAATAGTAGTATCAGGGTGGTATAGTAGTATCAGGTGGGTATAGTAGTATCAGGGTGGTATAGTAGTATAAGGGTGGGTATAGTAGTATCAGAGTGGTATAGAAGGGTCAGGTGGGTATAGTAGTATCAGAGTGGTATAGAAGGGTCAGGTGGGTATAGTAGTATCAGGGTGGTATAGTAGTATCAGGTGTGTATAGTAGTATCAGGGTGGGCATAGTAGTATCAGGGTGGTATAGTAGTATCAGGGTGGTATAGAAGGGTCAGGTGGGTATAGTAGTATCAGGGTGGTATAGAAGGGTCAGGTGGGTATAGTAGTATCAGGTGGGTATAGTAGTATCAGGTGGGTATAGTAGTATCAGGTGGGTATAGTAGTATCAGGGTGGTATAGAAGGGTCAGGTGGGGAAAATAGTAGTATCAGGGTGGTATAGTAGTATCAGGTGGGTATAGTAGTATCAGGGTGGTATAGTAGTATCAGGGTGGTATAGTAGTATCAGGGTTGTATAGTAGTACCAGGGTGGTATAGTAGTATCAGGTGGGTATAGTAGTATCAGGTTGGTATAGTAGTATCAGGGTGGTATAGTAGTATCAGGGTGGTATAGTAGTATCAGGGTGGTATAGAAGGGTCAGGTGGGTATAGTAGTATCAGGTTGGTATAGTAGTATCAGGTTGGTATGGTAGTATCAGGGTGGTATAGTAGTATCAGGTTGGTATAGAAGGGTCAGGTAGGTATAGTAGGGTCAGGTGGGTATAGTAGGGTCAGGTGGGTATAGTAGGGTCAGGTGGGTATAGTAGTATCAGGTGGGTATAGTAGTATCAGGGTGGTATAAAAGGGTCAGGTGGGGAAATAGTAGTATCAGGGTGGTATAGTAGAATCAGGTGGGTATAGTAGTATCAGGATGGTATAGTAGTATCAGGATGGTATAGTAGTATCAGGGTGGTATAGTAGTATCAGGTGTGTATAGTAGTATCAGGTGGGCATAGTAGTATCAGGGTGGTATAGTAGTATAAGGGTGGTATAGAAGGGTCAGGTGGGTATAGTAGTATCAGGGTGGTATAGTAGTATCAGGATGGTATAGTAGTATCAGGGTGGTATAGTAGTATCAGGGTGGTATAGTAGTATCAGGGTGGTATAGTAGTATCAGGGTGGTATAGTAGTATCAGGGTGGTATAGAAGGGCCAGGTGGGGAAAATAGTAGTATCAGGATGGTATAGTAGTATCAGGATGGTATAGTAGAATCAGGATGGTATAGTAGTATCAGGTGGGTATAGTAGTATCAGGTGGGTATAGTAGTATCAGGGTGGTATAGTAGTGTCAGGTGGGTATAGTAGGGTCAGGTGGGTATGGTAGTATCAGGTGGGTATAGTAGTATCAGGTGGGTTTAGCAGTATCAGGTGGGTATAGTAGTATCAGGTGGGTATAGTAGTATCAGGTGGGTATAGTAGTATCAGGGTGGTATAGTAGTATCAGGTGGGTATAGTAGTAGCAGGTGGGTATAGTAGTATCAGGTGGGTATAGTAGTATCAGGGTGGTATAGTAGTACCAGGGTGGTATAGTAGTATCAGGGTGGTATAGAAGGGTCAGGTGGGTATAGTACTATCAGGTGGGTATAGCAGTATCAGGGTGGTATAGTAGTATCAGGTGGGTATAGTAGTAGCAGGTGGGTATAGTAGTATCAGGTGGGTATAGTAGTATCAGGGTGGTATAGTAGTACCAGGGTGGTATAGTAGTATCAGGGTGGTATAGTAGTATCAGGTGGGTATAGTCGTATCAGGTTGGTATAGAAGGGTCAGGTGGGTATGGTAATATCAGGTTGGTATAGTAGTATCAGGGTGGAATAGTAGTATCAGGTTGGTATATTAGTGTCAGGTGGGTATAGTAGTATCATGGTGGGCATAGTAGTATCAGGGTGGTATAGTAGTATCAGGGTGGTATAGAAGGGTCAGGTGGGTATAGTAGTATCAGGGTGGTATAGTAGTATCAGGGTGGTATCGTAGTATCAGGGTGGTATAGTAGTATCAGGTGGGTATAGTAGTATCAGGGTGGTATAGTAGGGTCAGGTGGGTATAGCAGTATCAGGTGGGTATAGCGGTATCAGGTGGGCATAGTAGTATCAGGGTGGTATAGTAGTATCAGGGTGGTATAGTAGTATCAGGTGTGTATAGTAGTATCATGTGGGCATAGTAGTATCAGGGTGGTATAGTAGTATCAGGGTGGTATAGTAGTATCAGGGTGGTATAGTAGGGTCAGGTGGGTATAGTAGTATCAGGGTGGTATAGTAGTATCAGGTGGGCATAGTAGTATCAGGTTGGTATAGAAGGGTCAGGTGGGTATAGTAGTATCAGGTGGGTATGGTAGTATCAGGGTGGTATGGTAGTATCAGGGTGGTATAGTAGTATCAGGTGGGCATAGTAGTATCAGGGTGGGCATAGTAGTATCAGGGTGGTATAGTAGTATCAGGTGTGTATAGTAGTATCAGGTGGGCATAGTAGTATCAGGGTGGTATAGTAGAATCAGGGTGGTATAGAAGGGTCAGGTGGGTATAGTAGTATCAGGTGGGTATGGTAGTATCAGGGTGGTATGGTAGTATCAGGGTGGTATAGTAGTATCAGGTTGGTATAGACTATCAGGTGGGTATAGTAGTATCAGGTGGGAATGGTAGTATCAGGTGGTATAGTAGTATCAGGGTGGTATAGACTATCAGGTGGGTATAGTAGTATCAGGTGGGAATGGTAGTATCAGGTGGGTATAGTAGTATCAGGGTGGTATAGTAGTATCAGGTGGGTATAGCAGTATCAGGTGGGTATAGCAGTATCGGGTGGGTATAGTAGTATCAGGTGGGTATAGTAGTATCAGGGTGGTATAGTAGTATCAGGGTGGTATAGTAGTATCAGGGTGGTATAGTAGTATCAGGGTGGTATAGTAGTATCAGGTGGGTATAGCAGTATCAGGTGGGTATAGTAGTATCAGGGTGGTATAGTAGTATCAGGGTGGTATAGTAGTATCAGGGTGGTATAGTAGTATCAGGGTGGTATAGTAGTATCAGGTGGGTATAGCAGTATCAGGTGGGTATAGCAGTATCGGGTGGGTATAGTAGTATCAGGTGGGTATAGTAGTTTCAGGGTGGTATAGTAGTATCAGGTGGGTATAGTAGTTTCAGGGTGGTATAGCAGTATCAGGTGGGTATAGTAGTATCAGGGTGGTATAGTAGTATCAGGGTCGTATAGTAGTATCAGGGTGGTATAGTAGTATCAGGGTGGTATAGTAGTATCAGGTGGGTATAGCAGTATCAGGTGGGTATAGCAGTATCGGGTGGGTATAGTAGTATCAGGTGGGTATAGTAGTTTCAGGGTGGTATAGTAGTATCAGGTGGGTATAGTAGTATCAGGGTGGTATAGAAGGGTCAGGTGGGTACAGTAGTATCAGGGTGGTATAGTAGTATCAGGGTGGTATAGTAGAATCAGGTGGGCATAGTAGTATCAGGGTGGGCATAGTAGTATCAGGGTGGGCATAGTAGTATCAGGGTGGTATAGAAGGGTCAGGGTGGTATAGTAGTATCAGGGTGGTATAGTAGTATCAGGGTGGTATAGTAGTATCAGGTGGGTATAGTAGTGTCATGTGGGTATAGTAGTATCAGGTGGGTATAGTAGTATCAGGGTGGTATAGTAGTATCAGGGTGGTATAGTAGTATCAGGTGGGTATAGTAGTATCAGGGTGGTATAGTAGTATCAGGGTGGTATAGTAGTATCAGGGTGGTATTGTAGTAGCAGGGTGGTATAGAAGGGTCAGGTGGGTATAGTAGTATCAGGTGGGTATAGTAGTATCAGGTGTGTATATTAGTATCAGGTGGGCATAGTAGTATCAGGGTGGTATAGTAGTATCAGGGTGGTATAGAAGGGTCAGGTGGGTATAGTAGTATCAGGTGGGTATGGTAGTATCAGGGTGGTATGGTAGTATCAGGGTGGTATAGTAGTATCAGGGTGGTATAGTAGTATCAGGTGGGTATAGTAGTATCAGGTGGGAATAGTAGTATCAGGTTGGTATAGAAGGGTCAGGTGGGTATAGTAATATCAGGTTGGTATAGTAGTATCAGGGTGGTATAGTAGTATCAGGTTGGTATAGAAGGGTCAGGTGGGTATAGTAGGGTCAGGTGGGTATAGTAGTATCAGGTGGGTATTGTAGAATCAGGGTGGTATAGTAGTATCAGGGTGGTATAGTAGTATCAGGTGTGTATAGTAGTATCAGGTGGGCATAGTAGTATCAGGGTGGTATAGTATTATCAGGGTGGTATAGAAGGGCCAGGTGGGTATAGTAGTATCAGGGTGGTATAGTAGTATCAGCTGGGTATAGTAGTATCAGGTGGGCATAGTAGTATCAGGGTGGTATAGTAGTATCAGGGTGGTATAGTAGTATCAGGTGTGTATAGTAGTATCAGGTGGGCATAGTAGTATCAGGGTGGTATAGTAGTATCAGGGTGGTATAGAAGGGTCAGGTGGGTATAGTAGTATCAGGTGGGTATGGTAGTATCAGGGGGGTATGGTAGTATCAGGTGTGTATAGTAGTATCAGGGTGGTATAGAGTATCAGGTGGGTATAGTAGTAGCAGGTGGGCATAGTAGTATCAGGGTGGTATAGTAGTATCAGGGTGGTATAGAAGGGTCAGGTGGGTATAGTAGTATCAGGTGGGTATGGTAGTATCAGGGGGGTATGGTAGTATCAGGTGTGTATAGTAGTATCAGGGTGGTATAGAGTATCAGGTGGGTATAGTAGTATCAGGTGGGAATGGTAGTATCAGGTGGGTATAGTAGTATCAGGTGGGTATAGCAGTACCAGGTGGGTATAGCAGTATCGGGTGGGTATAGTAGTATCAGGTTGGTATAGTAGTTTCAGTGTGGTATAGTAGTATCAGGTGGGTATAGTAGTATCAGGGTGGTATAGAAGTGTCAGGTGGGTACAGTAGTATCAGGGTGGTATAGTAGTATCAGGTGTGTGTATAGGAGTATCAGGTGTGTATAGTAGTATCAGGGTGGGCATAGTAGTATCAGGGTGGTATAGAAGGGTCAGGGTGGTATAGTAGTATCAGGGTGGTATAGTAGTATCAGGGTGGTATAGAAGGGTCAGGGTGGTATAGTAGTATCAGGGTGGTATAGTAGTATCAGGGTGGTATAGTAGTATCAGGTGGGTATAGTAGTATCAGGTGGGTATAGTAGTATCAGGGTGGTATCGTAGTATCAGGGTGGTATAGTAGTATCAGGTGGGTATAGTAGTATCAGGTGGGTATAGTAGTATCAGGTGGGTATAGTAGTATCAGGGTGGTATTGTAGTAGCAGGGTGGTATAGAAGGGTCAGGTTGGTATAGTAGTATCAGGTGGGTATAGTAGTATCAGGTGGGTATAGTAGTATCAGGGTGGTATAGTAGTATCAGGGTGGTATAGTAGTATCAGGTGGGTATAGTAGTATCAGGGTGGTATAGTAGTATCAGGGTGGTATAGTAGTATCAGGTGGGTATAGTAGTATCAGGGTGGTATAATAATAATAATAATATAATAATAATATATCCCATTTAGCAGACGCTTTTGTCCAAAGCGACTTACAAGTCGGCTGGGGCCACTACTTTTACATATGGGTGGTCCCAGCGGGAATCGAACCCACGACGCTTGGCGTTGCAAGCGCCATGCTCTACCGACTGAGCCACACAGGACCCATAGTATAGTAGTATCAGGTGTGTATATTAGTATCAGGTGGGCATAGTAGTATCAGGGTGGTATAGTAGTATCAGGGTGGTATAGAAGGGTCAGGTGGGTATAGTAGTATCAGGTGGGTATGGTAGTATCAGGGTGGTATGGTAGTATAAGGGTGGTATAGTAGTAGCAGGGTGGTATAGTAGTATCAGGTGGGTATAGTAGTATCAGGTGGGAATAGTAGTATCAGGTGGGAATAGTAGTATCAGTTGTATAGTAGTATCAGGTGGGTATAGTAGTATCAGGTTGGTATAGTAGTTTCAGGGTGGTATAGTAGTATCAGGTGGGTATAGTAGTATCAGGGTGGTATAGAAGGGTCAGGTGGGTATAGTAGTATAAGGGTGGTATAGTAGTATCAGGGTGATATAGTAGTATCAGGTGTGTATAGTAGTATCAGGGTGGGCATAGTAGTATCAGGGTGGTATAGTAGTATCAGGGTGGTATAGAAGGGTCAGGTGGGTATAGTAGTATCAGGGTGGTATAGTAGTATCAGGGTGGTATAGTAGTATCAGGTGGGTATAGTAGTATCAGGGTGGTATAGAAGGGTCAGGTGGGTACAGTAGTATCAGGGTGGTATAGTAGTATCAGGTGTGTGTATAGTAGTATCAGGTGTGTATAGTAGTATCAGGGTGGGCATAGTAGTATCAGGGTGGTATAGAAGGGTCAGGGTGGTATAGTAGTATCAGGGTGGTATAGTAGTATCAGGGTGGTATAGTAGTATCAGGTGGGTATAGTAGTATCAGGTGGGTATAGTAGTATCAGGTGGGTATAGTAGTATCAGGGTGGTATTGTAGTAGCAGGGTGGTATAGAAGGGTCAGGTGGGTATAGTAGTATCAGGTGGGTATAGTAGTATCAGGGTGGTATTGTAGTAGCAGGGTGGTATAGAAGGGTCAGGTGGGTATAGTAGTATCAGGTGGGTATAGTAGTATCAGGTGGGTATAGTAGTATCAGGTGGGTATAGTAGTATCAGGGTGGTATTGTAGTAGCAGGGTGGTATAGAAGGGTCAGGTGGGTATAGTAGTATCAGGTGGGTATAGTAGTATCAGGTGGGTATAGTAGTATCAGGTGGGTATAGTAGTATCAGGTGGGTATAGTAGTATCAGGTGGGTATAGTAGTATCAGGGTGGTATTGTAGTAGCAGGGTGGTATAGAAGGGTCAGGTGGGTATAGTAGTATCAGGTGGGTATAGTAGTATCAGGTGGGTATAGTAGTATCAGGTGGGTATAGTAGTATCAGGGTGGTATAGTAGTATCAGGGTGGTATAGTAGTATCAGGGTGGTATAGTAGTATCAGGTGGGTATAGTAGTATCAGGGTGGTATAATAATAATAATAATATAATAATAATATATCCCATTTAGCAGACGCTTTTGTCCAAAGCGACTTACAAGTCGGCTGGGGCCACTACTTTTACATATGGGTGGTCCCAGCGGGAATCGAACCCACGACGCTTGGCGTTGCAAGCGCCATGCTCTACCGACTGAGCCACACAGGACCCATAGTATAGTAGTATCAGGTGTGTATATTAGTATCAGGTGGGCATAGTAGTATCAGGGTGGTATAGTAGTATCAGGGTGGTATAGAAGGGTCAGGTGGGTATAGTAGTATCAGGTGGGTATGGTAGTATCAGGGTGGTATGGTAGTATAAGGGTGGTATAGTAGTAGCAGGGTGGTATAGTAGTATCAGGTGGGAATAGTAGTATCAGGTGGGAATAGTAGTATCAGGTTGGTATAGTAGTATCAGGTGGGTATAGTAGTATCAGGTTGGTATAGTAGTTTCAGGGTGGTATAGTAGTATCAGGTGGGTATAGTAGTATCAGGGTGGTATAGAAGGGTCAGGTGGGTATAGTAGTATAAGGGTGGTATAGTAGTATCAGGGTGATATAGTAGTATCAGGTGTGTATAGTAGTATCAGGGTGGGCATAGTAGTATCAGGGTGGTATAGTAGTATCAGGGTGGTATAGAAGGGTCAGGTGGGTATAGTAGTATCAGGGTGGTATAGTAGTATCAGGGTGGTATAGTAGTATCAGGTGGGTATAGTAGTATCAGGGTGGTATAGAAGGGTCAGGTGGGTACAGTAGTATCAGGGTGGTATAGTAGTATCAGGTGTGTGTATAGTAGTATCAGGTGTGTATAGTAGTATCAGGGTGGGCATAGTAGTATCATGGTGGGCATAGTAGTATCAGGGTGGGCATAGTAGTATCAGGGTGGTATAGAAGGGTCAGGGTGGTATAGTAGTATCAGGGTGGTATAGTAGTATCAGGGTGGTATAGTAGTATCAGGTGGGTATAGTAGTATCAGGTGGGTATAGTAGTATCAGGTGGGTATAGTAGTATCAGGTGGGTATAGTAGTATCAGGGTGGTATTGTAGTAGCAGGGTGGTATAGAAGGGTCAGGTGGGTATAGTAGTATCAGGTGGGTATAGTAGTATCAGGTGGGTATAGTAGTATCAGGGTGGTATAGTAGTATCAGGTGGGTATGGTAGTATCAGGGTGGTATAGTAGTATCAGGTGGGTATAGTAGTATCAGGGTGGTATGGTAGTATCAGGGTGGTATAGTAGTATCAGGGTGGTATAGTAGTATCAGGTGGGTATAGTAGTATCAGGTGGGAATAGTAGTATCAGGTGGGAATAGTAGTATCAGTTGGGTATAGTAGTATCAGGTGGGTATAGTAGTATCAGGTTGGTATAGTAGTTTAAGGGTGGTATAGTAGTATCAGGTGGGTATAGTAGTATCAGGGTGGTATAGAAGGGTCAGGTGGGTATAGTAGTATCAGGGTGGTATAGTAGTATCAGGGTGATATAGTAGTATCAGGTGTGTATAGTAGTATCAGGGTGGGCATAGTAGTATCAGGTGGGTATGGTAGTATCAGGGTGGTATGGTAGTATAAGGGTGGTATAGTAGTAGCAGGGTGGTATAGTAGTATCAGGTGGGTATAGTAGTATCAGGTGGGAATAGTAGTATCAGGTGGGAATAGTAGTATCAGTTGTATAGTAGTATCAGGTGGGTATAGTAGTATCAGGTTGGTATAGTAGTTTCAGGGTGGTATAGTAGTATCAGGTGGGTATAGTAGTATCAGGGTGGTATAGAAGGGTCAGGTGGGTATAGTAGTATAAGGGTGGTATAGTAGTATCAGGGTGATATAGTAGTATCAGGTGTGTATAGTAGTATCAGGGTGGGCATAGTAGTATCAGGGTGGTATAGTAGTATCAGGGTGGTATAGAAGGGTCAGGTGGGTATAGTAGTATCAGGGTGGTATAGTAGTATCAGGGTGGTATAGTAGTATCAGGTGGGTATAGTAGTATCAGGGTGGTATAGAAGGGTCAGGTGGGTACAGTAGTATCAGGGTGGTATAGTAGTATCAGGTGTGTGTATAGTAGTATCAGGTGTGTATAGTAGTATCAGGGTGGGCATAGTAGTATCAGGGTGGTATAGAAGGGTCAGGGTGGTATAGTAGTATCAGGGTGGTATAGTAGTATCAGGGTGGTATAGTAGTATCAGGTGGGTATAGTAGTATCAGGTGGGTATAGTAGTATCAGGTGGGTATAGTAGTATCAGGGTGGTATTGTAGTAGCAGGGTGGTATAGAAGGGTCAGGTGGGTATAGTAGTATCAGGTGGGAATAGTAGTATCAGGGTGGTATTGTAGTAGCAGGGTGGTATAGAAGGGTCAGGTGGGTATAGTAGTATCAGGTGGGTATAGTAGTATCAGGTGGGTATAGTAGTATCAGGTGGGTATAGTAGTATCAGGGTGGTATTGTAGTAGCAGGGTGGTATAGAAGGGTCAGGTGGGTATAGTAGTATCAGGTGGGTATAGTAGTATCAGGTGGGTATAGTAGTATCAGGTGGGTATAGTAGTATCAGGTGGGTATAGTAGTATCAGGTGGGTATAGTAGTATCAGGGTGGTATTGTAGTAGCAGGGTGGTATAGAAGGGTCAGGTGGGTATAGTAGTATCAGGTGGGTATAGTAGTATCAGGTGGGTATAGTAGTATCAGGTGGGTATAGTAGTATCAGGGTGGTATAGTAGTATCAGGGTGGTATAGTAGTATCAGGGTGGTATAGTAGTATCAGGTGGGTATAGTAGTATCAGGGTGGTATAATAATAATAATAATAATAATAATATATCCCATTTAGCAGGCGCTTTTGTCCAAAGCGACTTACAAGTCGGCTGGGGCCACTACTTTTACATATGGGTGGTCCCAGCGGGAATCGAACCCACGACGCTTGGCGTTGCAAGCGCCATGCTCTACCGACTGAGCCACACAGGACCCATAGTATAGTAGTATCAGGTGTGTATATTAGTATCAGGTGGGCATAGTAGTATCAGGGTGGTATAGTAGTATCAGGGTGGTATAGAAGGGTCAGGTGGGTATAGTAGTATCAGGTGGGTATGGTAGTATCAGGGTGGTATGGTAGTATAAGGGTGGTATAGTAGTAGCAGGGTGGTATAGTAGTATCAGGTGGGAATAGTAGTATCAGGTGGGAATAGTAGTATCAGGTTGGTATAGTAGTATCAGGTGGGTATAGTAGTATCAGGTTGGTATAGTAGTTTCAGGGTGGTATAGTAGTATCAGGTGGGTATAGTAGTATCAGGGTGGTATAGAAGGGTCAGGTGGGTATAGTAGTATAAGGGTGGTATAGTAGTATCAGGGTGATATAGTAGTATCAGGTGTGTATAGTAGTATCAGGGTGGGCATAGTAGTATCAGGGTGGTATAGTAGTATCAGGGTGGTATAGAAGGGTCAGGTGGGTATAGTAGTATCAGGGTGGTATAGTAGTATCAGGGTGGTATAGTAGTATCAGGTGGGTATAGTAGTATCAGGGTGGTATAGAAGGGTCAGGTGGGTACAGTAGTATCAGGGTGGTATAGTAGTATCAGGTGTGTGTATAGTAGTATCAGGTGTGTATAGTAGTATCAGGGTGGGCATAGTAGTATCATGGTGGGCATAGTAGTATCAGGGTGGTATAGAAGGGTCAGGGTGGTATAGTAGTATCAGGGTGGTATAGTAGTATCAGGGTGGTATAGTAGTATCAGGTGGGTATAGTAGTATCAGGTGGGTATAGTAGTATCAGGTGGGTATAGTAGTATCAGGGTGGTATTGTAGTAGCAGGGTGGTATAGAAGGGTCAGGTGGGTATAGTAGTATCAGGTGGGTATAGTAGTATCAGGTGGGTATAGTAGTATCAGGGTGGTATAGTAGTATCAGGTGGGTATGGTAGTATCAGGGTGGTATAGTAGTATCAGGTGGGTATAGTAGTATCAGGGTGGTATAGTAGTATCAGGGTGGTATAGTAGTATCAGGTGGGTATAGTAGTATCAGGGTGGTATAATAATAATAATATAATAATAATATATCCCATTTAGCAGACGCTTTTGTCCAAAGCGACTTACAAGTCGGCTGGGGCCACTACTTTTACATATGGGTGGTCCCAGCGGAATCGAACCACGACGCTTGGCGTTGCAAGCGCCATGCTCTACCGACTGAGCCACACAGGACCCATAGTATAGTAGTATCAGGTGTGTATATTAGTATCAGGTGGGCATAGTAGTATCAGGGTGGTATAGTAGTATCAGGGTGGTATAGAAGGGTCAGGTGGGTATAGTAGTATCAGGTGGGTATGGTAGTATCAGGGTGGTATGGTAGTATAAGGGTGGTATAGTAGTAGCAGGGTGGTATAGTAGTATCAGGTGGGAATAGTAGTATCAGGTGGGAATAGTAGTATCAGGTTGGTATAGTAGTATCAGGTGGGTATAGTAGTATCAGGTTGGTATAGTAGTTTCAGGGTGGTATAGTAGTATCAGGTGGGTATAGTAGTATCAGGGTGGTATAGAAGGGTCAGGTGGGTATAGTAGTATAAGGGTGGTATAGTAGTATCAGGGTGATATAGTAGTATCAGGTGTGTATAGTAGTATCAGGGTGGGCATAGTAGTATCAGGGTGGTATAGTAGTATCAGGGTGGTATAGAAGGGTCAGGTGGGTATAGTAGTATCAGGGTGGTATAGTAGTATCAGGGTGGTATAGTAGTATCAGGTGGGTATAGTAGTATCAGGGTGGTATAGAAGGGTCAGGTGGGTACAGTAGTATCAGGGTGGTATAGTAGTATCAGGTGTGTGTATAGTAGTATCAGGTGTGTATAGTAGTATCAGGGTGGGCATAGTAGTATCATGGTGGGCATAGTAGTATCAGGGTGGGCATAGTAGTATCAGGGTGGTATAGAAGGGTCAGGGTGGTATAGTAGTATCAGGGTGGTATAGTAGTATCAGGGTGGTATAGTAGTATCAGGTGGGTATAGTAGTATCAGGTGGGTATAGTAGTATCAGGTGGGTATAGTAGTATCAGGTGGGTATAGTAGTATCAGGGTGGTATTGTAGTAGCAGGGTGGTATAGAAGGGTCAGGTGGGTATAGTAGTATCAGGTGGGTATAGTAGTATCAGGTGGGTATAGTAGTATCAGGGTGGTATAGTAGTATCAGGTGGGTATGGTAGTATCAGGGTGGTATAGTAGTATCAGGTGGGTATAGTAGTATCAGGGTGGTATAGTAGTATCAGGGTGGTATAGTAGTATCAGGTGGGTATAGTAGTATCAGGGTGGTATAATAATAATAATAATATAATAATAATATATCCCATTTAGCAGACGCTTTTGTCCAAAGCGACTTACAAGTCGGCTGGGGCCACTACTTTTACATATGGGTGGTCCCAGCGGAATCGAACCCACGACGCTTGGCGTTGCAAGCGCCATGCTCTACCGACTGAGCCACACAGGACCCATAGTATAGTAGTATCAGGTGTGTATATTAGTATCAGGTGGGCATAGTAGTATCAGGGTGGTATAGTAGTATCAGGGTGGTATAGAAGGGTCAGGTGGGTATAGTAGTATCAGGTGGGTATGGTAGTATCAGGGTGGTATGGTAGTATAAGGGTGGTATAGTAGTAGCAGGGTGGTATAGTAGTATCAGGTGGGTATAGTAGTATCAGGTGGGAATAGTAGTATCAGGTGGGAATAGTAGTATCAGTTGTATAGTAGTATCAGGTGGGTATAGTAGTATCAGGTTGGTATAGTAGTTTCAGGGTGGTATAGTAGTATCAGGTGGGTATAGTAGTATCAGGGTGGTATAGAAGGGTCAGGTGGGTATAGTAGTATAAGGGTGGTATAGTAGTATCAGGGTGATATAGTAGTATCAGGTGTGTATAGTAGTATCAGGGTGGGCATAGTAGTATCAGGGTGGTATAGTAGTATCAGGGTGGTATAGAAGGGTCAGGTGGGTATAGTAGTATCAGGGTGGTATAGTAGTATCAGGTGGTATAGTAGTATCAGGTGGGTATAGTAGTATCAGGTGGGTATAGTAGTAGCAGGTGGGTATAGTAGTAGCAGGTAGGTATAGTAGTATCAGGTGGGTGTAGTAGTATCAGGGTGGTATTGTAGTAGCAGGGTGGTATAGAAGGGTCAGGTGGGTATAGTAGTATCAGGTGGGTGTAGTAGTATCAGGGTGGTATTGTAGTAGCAGGGTGGTATAGAAGGGTCAGGTGGGTATAGTAGTATCAGGGTGGGTATAGTAGTATCAGGTGGGTATAGTAGTATCAGGTGGGTATAGTAGTATCAGGTGGGTATAGAAGGGTCAGGTGGGGAAAATAGTATTATCAGGGTGGTATAGTAGTACCAGGGTGGTATAGTAGTATCAGGGTGGTATAGTAGTATCAGGTTGGTATAGTAGTTTCAGGGTGGTATAGTAGTATCAGGTGGGTATAGTAGTATCAGGGTGGTATAGAAGGGTCAGGTGGGTACAGTAGTATCAGGGTGGTATAGTAGTATCAGGTGTGTATAGTAGTATCAGGTGTGTATAGTAGTATCAGGGTGGGCATAGTAGTATCATGGTGGGCATAGTAGTATCAGGGTGGGCATAGTAGTATCAGGGTGGTATAGTAGTATCAGGGTGGTATAGTAGTATCAGGTGGGTATAGTAGTATCAGGTGGGTATAGTAGTATCAGGTGGGTATAGTAGTATCAGGTGGGTATAGTAGTATCAGGGTGGTATTGTAGTAGCAGGGTGGTATAGAAGGGTCAGGTGGGTATAGTAGTATCAGGTGGGTATAGTAGTATCAGGTGGGTATAGTAGTATCAGGTGGGTATAGTAGTATCAGGGTGGTATAGTAGTATCAGGGTGGTATAGTAGTATCAGGTGGGTATAGTAGTATCAGGGTGGTATAGTAGTATCAGGTGTGTATATTAGTATCAGGTGGGCATAGTAGTATCAGGGTGGTATAGTAGTATCAGGGTGGTATAGAAGGGTCAGGTGGGTATAGTAGTATCAGGTGGGTATAGTAGTATCAGGTGGGTATAGTAGTATCAGGTGGGTATAGTAGTATCAGGTGGGTATAGTAGTATCAGGGTGGTATTGTAGTAGCAGGGTGGTATAGAAGGGTCAGGTGGGTATAGTAGTATCAGGTGGGTATGGTAGTATCAGGGTGGTATGGTAGTATCAGGGTGGTATAGTAGTATCAGGGTGGTATAGTAGTATCAGGTGGGTATAGTAGTATCAGGTGGGAATAGTAGTATCAGGTGGGAATAGTAGTATCAGTTGGGTATAGTAGTATCAGGTGGGTATAGTAGTATCAGGTTGGTATAGTAGTTTAAGGGTGGTATAGTAGTATCAGGTGGGTATAGTAGTATCAGGGTGGTATAGAAGGGTCAGGTGGGTATAGTAGTATCAGGGTGGTATAGTAGTATCAGGGTGATATAGTAGTATCAGGTGTGTATAGTAGTATCAGGGTGGGCATAGTAGTATCAGGGTGGTATAGTAGTATCAGGGTGGTATAGAAGGGTCAGGTGGGTATAGTAGTATCAGGGTGGTATAGTAGTATCAGGGTGGTATAGTAGTATCAGGTGGGTATAGTAGTATCAGGTGGGTATAGTAGTAGCAGGTGGGTATAGTAGTAGCAGGTAGGTATAGTAGTATCAGGTGGGTGTAGTAGTATCAGGGTGGTATTGTAGTAGCAGGGTGGTATAGAAGGGTCAGGTGGGTATAGTAGTATAAGGTGGGTATAGTAGTATCAGGTGGGTATAGTAGTATCAGGTGGGTATAGTAGTATCAGGTGGGTATAGTAGTATCAGGGTGGTATAGAAGAAGGGTCAGGTGTGGGAAAATAGTATTATCAGGGTGGTATAGTAGTACCAGGGTGGTATAGTAGTATCAGGGTGGTATAGTAGTATCAGGTGTGTATAGTAGTATCAGGTTGGTATAGAAGGGTCAGGTGGGTATAGTAATATCAGGTTGGTATAGTAGTATCAGGGTGGTATAGTAGTATCAGGTTGGTATAGAAGGGTCAGGTGGGTATAGTAGGGTCAGGTGGGTATAGTAGTATCAGGTGGGTATTGTAGTATCAGGGTGGTATAGTAGTATCAGGGTGGTATAGTAGTATCAGGTGTGTATAGTAGTATCAGGTGGGCATAGTAGTATCAGGGTGGTATAGGATTATCAGGGTGGTATAGAAGGGCCAGGTGGGTATAGTAGTATCAGGGTGGTATAGTAGTATCAGGGTGGTTTAGTAGTATCAGGGTGGTATAGTAGTATCAGGTGGGTATAGTAGTATCAGGTGGGTATAGTAGTATCAGGGTGGTATAGAAGGGTCAGGTGGGGAAACTAGTAGTATCAGGGTGGTATAGTAGTATCAGGTTGGTATAGAAGGGTCAGGTGGGAATAGTAGTATCAGGGTGGTATTGTAGTATCAGGGTGGTATAGTAGTATCAGGTTGGTATAGTAGTATCAGGTGGGTATAGTAGTATCAGGGTGGTATAGTAGTATCAGGGTGGTATAGTAGGGTCAGGTGGGTATAATAGTATCAGGGTGGTATAGAAGGGTCAGGTGGGCATAGTAGGGTCAGGTGGTCATAGTAGGGTCAGGGTGGTATTGAAGGGTCAGGTGGGTATAGTAGTATCAGGGTGGTATAGTAGGGTCAGGTGGGTATAGTAGTATCAGGGTGGTATAGTAGGGTCAGGTGGGTATAATAGTATCAGGGTGGTATAGTGGGGTCAGGTGGGTATAGTAGTATCAGCTGGGTATAGTAGTATCAGGGTGGTATAGTAGTATCAGGGTGGTATAGTAGGGTCAGGTGGGTATAGTAGTATCAGGTATGTATAGTAGTATCAGGGTGGTATAGTAGTATCAGGGTGGTATAGTAGTATCAGGTGGGTATATTAGTATCAGGTGGGTATAGTAGTATCAGGGTGGTATAGAAGGGTCAGGTGGGGAAAATAGTAGTATCATGGTGGTATAGTAGTATCAGGTGGGTATAGTAGTATCAGGGTGGTATAGTAGTATCAGGTGGGTATAGTAGTATCAGGGTGGTATTGTAGTAGCAGGGTGGTATAGAAGGGTCAGGTGGGTATAGTAGTATCAGGTGGGTATAGTAGTATCAGGTGGGTATAGTAGTATCAGGGTGGTATAGTAGTATCAGGTGGGTATGGTAGTATCAGGGTGGTATAGTAGTATCAGGGTGGTATAGTAGTATCAGGTGGGTATAGTAGTATCAGGTGGGTATAGTAGTATCAGGTGGGTATAGTAGTATCAGGTGGGTATAGTAGTATCAGGGTGGTATTGTAGTAGCAGGGTGGTATAGAAGGGTCAGGTGGGTATAGTAGTATCAGGTGGGTATAGTAGTATCAGGTGGGTATAGTAGTATCAGGGTGGTATAGTAGTATCAGGTGGGTATGGTAGTATCAGGTGGTATAGTAGTATCAGGTGGGTATAGTAGTATCAGGGTGGTATAGTAGTATCAGGGTGGTATAGTAGTATCAGGTGGGTATAGTAGTATCAGGGTGGTATAATAATAATAATAATATAATAATAATATATCCCATTTAGCAGACGCTTTTGTCCAAAGCGACTTACAAGTCGGCTGGGGCCACTACTTTTACATATGGGTGGTCCCAGCGGGAATCGAACCCACGACGCTTGGCGTTGCAAGCGCCATGCTCTACCGACTGAGCCACACAGGACCCATAGTATAGTAGTATCAGGTGTGTATATTAGTATCAGGTGGGCATAGTAGTATCAGGGTGGTATAGTAGTATCAGGGTGGTATAGAAGGGTCAGGTGGGTATAGTAGTATCAGGTGGGTATGGTAGTATCAGGGTGGTATGGTAGTATAAGGGTGGTATAGTAGTAGCAGGGTGGTATAGTAGTATCAGGTGGGTATAGTAGTATCAGGTGGGAATAGTAGTATCAGGTGGGAATAGTAGTATCAGTTGTATAGTAGTATCAGGTGGGTATAGTAGTATCAGGTTGGTATAGTAGTTTCAGGGTGGTATAGTAGTATCAGGTGGGTATAGTAGTATCAGGGTGGTATAGAAGGGTCAGGTGGGTATAGTAGTATAAGGGTGGTATAGTAGTATCAGGGTGATATAGTAGTATCAGGTGTGTATAGTAGTATCAGGGTGGGCATAGTAGTATCAGGGTGGTATAGTAGTATCAGGGTGGTATAGAAGGGTCAGGTGGGTATAGTAGTATCAGGGTGGTATAGTAGTATCAGGGTGGTATAGTAGTATCAGGTGGGTATAGTAGTATCAGGTGGGTATAGTAGTAGCAGGTGGGTATAGTAGTAGCAGGTAGGTATAGTAGTATCAGGTGGGTGTAGTAGTATCAGGGTGGTATTGTAGTAGCAGGGTGGTATAGAAGGGTCAGGTGGGGAAACTAGTAGTATCAGGGTGGTATAGTAGTATCAGGTTGGTATAGAAGGGTCAGGTGGGAATAGTAGTATCAGGGTGGTATTGTAGTATCAGGGTGGTATAGTAGTATCAGGTTGGTATAGTAGTATCAGGTGGGTATAGTAGTATCAGGGTGGTATAGTAGTATCAGGGTGGTATAGTAGGGTCAGGTGGGTATAATAGTATCAGGGTGGTATAGAAGGGTCAGGTGGGCATAGTAGGGTCAGGTGGTCATAGTAGGGTCAGGGTGGTATTGAAGGGTCAGGTGGGTATAGTAGTATCAGGGTGGTATAGTAGGGTCAGGTGGGTATAGTAGTATCAGGGTGGTATAGTAGGGTCAGGTGGGTATAATAGTATCAGGGTGGTATAGTGGGGTCAGGTGGGTATAGTAGTATCAGCTGGGTATAGTAGTATCAGGGTGGTATAGTAGTATCAGGGTGGTATAGTAGGGTCAGGTGGGTATAGTAGTATCAGGTATGTATAGTAGTATCAGGGTGGTATAGTAGTATCAGGGTGGTATAGTAGTATCAGGTGGGTATATTAGTATCAGGTGGGTATAGTAGTATCAGGGTGGTATAGAAGGGTCAGGTGGGGAAAATAGTAGTATCATGGTGGTATAGTAGTATCAGGTGGGTATAGTAGTATCAGGGTGGTATAGTAGTATCAGGTGGGTATAGTAGTATCAGGGTGGTATTGTAGTAGCAGGGTGGTATAGAAGGGTCAGGTGGGTATAGTAGTATCAGGTGGGTATAGTAGTATCAGGTGGGTATAGTAGTATCAGGGTGGTATAGTAGTATCAGGTGGGTATGGTAGTATCAGGGTGGTATAGTAGTATCAGGGTGGTATAGTAGTATCAGGTGGGTATAGTAGTATCAGGTGGGTATAGTAGTATCAGGTGGGTATAGTAGTATCAGGTGGGTATAGTAGTATCAGGGTGGTATTGTAGTAGCAGGGTGGTATAGAAGGGTCAGGTGGGTATAGTAGTATCAGGTGGGTATAGTAGTATCAGGTGGGTATAGTAGTATCAGGGTGGTATAGTAGTATCAGGTGGGTATGGTAGTATCAGGGTGGTATAGTAGTATCAGGTGGGTATAGTAGTATCAGGGTGGTATAGTAGTATCAGGGTGGTATAGTAGTATCAGGTGGGTATAGTAGTATCAGGGTGGTATAATAATAATAATAATATAATAATAATATATCCCATTTAGCAGACGCTTTTGTCCAAAGCGACTTACAAGTCGGCTGGGGCCACTACTTTTACATATGGGTGGTCCCAGCGGGAATCGAACCCACGACGCTTGGCGTTGCAAGCGCCATGCTCTACCGACTGAGCCACACAGGACCCATAGTATAGTAGTATCAGGTGTGTATATTAGTATCAGGTGGGCATAGTAGTATCAGGGTGGTATAGTAGTATCAGGGTGGTATAGAAGGGTCAGGTGGGTATAGTAGTATCAGGTGGGTATGGTAGTATCAGGGTGGTATGGTAGTATAAGGGTGGTATAGTAGTAGCAGGGTGGTATAGTAGTATCAGGTGGGTATAGTAGTATCAGGTGGGAATAGTAGTATCAGGTGGGAATAGTAGTATCAGTTGTATAGTAGTATCAGGTGGGTATAGTAGTATCAGGTTGGTATAGTAGTTTCAGGGTGGTATAGTAGTATCAGGTGGGTATAGTAGTATCAGGGTGGTATAGAAGGGTCAGGTGGGTATAGTAGTATAAGGGTGGTATAGTAGTATCAGGGTGATATAGTAGTATCAGGTGTGTATAGTAGTATCAGGGTGGGCATAGTAGTATCAGGGTGGTATAGTAGTATCAGGGTGGTATAGAAGGGTCAGGTGGGTATAGTAGTATCAGGGTGGTATAGTAGTATCAGGGTGGTATAGTAGTATCAGGTGGGTATAGTAGTATCAGGTGGGTATAGTAGTAGCAGGTGGGTATAGTAGTAGCAGGTAGGTATAGTAGTATCAGGTGGGTGTAGTAGTATCAGGGTGGTATTGTAGTAGCAGGGTGGTATAGAAGGGTCAGGTGGGTATAGTAGTATCAGGTGGGTGTAGTAGTATCAGGGTGGTATTGTAGTAGCAGGGTGGTATAGAAGGGTCAGGTGGGTATAGTAGTATCAGGGTGGGTATAGTAGTATCAGGTGGGTATAGTAGTATCAGGTGGGTATAGTAGTATCAGGTGGGTATAGAAGGGTCAGGTGGGGAAAATAGTATTATCAGGGTGGTATAGTAGTACCAGGGTGGTATAGTAGTATCAGGGTGGTATAGTAGTATCAGGTTGGTATAGTAGTTTCAGGGTGGTATAGTAGTATCAGGTGGGTATAGTAGTATCAGGGTGGTATAGAAGGGTCAGGTGGGTACAGTAGTATCAGGGTGGTATAGTAGTATCAGGTGTGTATAGTAGTATCAGGTGTGTATAGTAGTATCAGGGTGGGCATAGTAGTATCATGGTGGGCATAGTAGTATCAGGGTGGGCATAGTAGTATCAGGGTGGTATAGTAGTATCAGGGTGGTATAGTAGTATCAGGTGGGTATAGTAGTATCAGGTGGGTATAGTAGTATCAGGTGGGTATAGTAGTATCAGGTGGGTATAGTAGTATCAGGGTGGTATTGTAGTAGCAGGGTGGTATAGAAGGGTCAGGTGGGTATAGTAGTATCAGGTGGGTATAGTAGTATCAGGTGGGTATAGTAGTATCAGGTGGGTATAGTAGTATCAGGGTGGTATAGTAGTATCAGGGTGGTATAGTAGTATCAGGTGGGTATAGTAGTATCAGGGTGGTATAGTAGTATCAGGTGTGTATATTAGTATCAGGTGGGCATAGTAGTATCAGGGTGGTATAGTAGTATCAGGGTGGTATAGAAGGGTCAGGTGGGTATAGTAGTATCAGGTGGGTATGGTAGTATCAGGGTGGTATGGTAGTATCAGGGTGGTATAGTAGTATCAGGGTGGTATAGTAGTATCAGGTGGGTATTGTAGTATCTGGTGGGAATAGTAGTATCAGGTGGGAATAGTAGTATCAGTTGGGTATAGTAGTATCAGGTGGGTATAGTAGTATCAGGTTGGTATAGTAGTTTAAGGGTGGTATAGTAGTATCAGGTGGGTATAGTAGTATCAGGGTGGTATAGAAGGGTCAGGTGGGTATAGTAGTATCAGGGTGGTATAGTATTATCAGGGTGATATAGTAGTATCAGGTGTGTATAGTAGTATCAGGGTGGGCATAGTAGTATCAGGGTGGTATAGTAGTATCAGGGTGGTATAGAAGGGTCAGGTGGGTATAGTAGTATCAGGGTGGTATAGTAGTATCAGGGTGGTATAGTAGTATCAGGTGGGTATAGTAGTATCAGGTGGGTATAGTAGTAGCAGGTGGGTATAGTAGTAGCAGGTAGGTATAGTAGTATCAGGTGGGTGTAGTAGTATCAGGGTGGTATTGTAGTAGCAGGGTGGTATAGAAGGGTCAGGTGGGTATAGTAGTATAAGGTGGGTATAGTAGTATCAGGTGGGTATAGTAGTATCAGGTGGGTATAGTAGTATCAGGTGGGTATAGTAGTATCAGGGTGGTATAGAAGGGTCAGGTGGGGAAAATAGTATTATCAGGGTGTTATAGTAGTACCAGGGTGGTATAGTAGTATCAGGGTGGTATAGTAGTATCAGGTGTGTATAGTAGTATCAGGTTGGTATAGAAGGGTCAGGTGGGTATAGTAATATCAGGTTGGTATAGTAGTATCAGGGTGGTATAGTAGTATCAGGTTGGTATAGAAGGGTCAGGTGGGTATAGTAGGGTCAGGTGGGTATAGTAGTATCAGGTGGGTATTGTAGTATCAGGGTGGTATAGTAGTATCAGGGTGGTATAGTAGTATCAGGTGTGTATAGTAGTATCAGGTGGGCATAGTAGTATCAGGGTGGTATAGGATTATCAGGGTGGTATAGAAGGGCCAGGTGGGTATAGTAGTATCAGGGTGGTATAGTAGTATCAGGGTGGTTTAGTAGTATCAGGGTGGTATAGTAGTATCAGGTGGGTATAGTAGTATCAGGTGGGTATAGTAGTATCAGGGTGGTATAGAAGGGTCAGGTGGGGAAACTAGTAGTATCAGGGTGGTATAGTAGTATCAGGTTGGTATAGAAGGGTCAGGTGGGAATAGTAGTATCAGGGTGGTATTGTAGTATCAGGGTGGTATAGTAGTATCAGGTTGGTATAGTAGTATCAGGTGGGTATAGTAGTATCAGGGTGGTATAGTAGTATCAGGGTGGTATAGTAGTATCAGGTGGGCATAGTAGGGTCAGGTGGTCATAGTAGGGTCAGGGTGGTATTGAAGGGTCAGGTGGGTATAGTAGTATCAGGGTGGGCATAGTAGTATCAGGGTGGTATAGTAGTATCAGGTGGGTATATTAGTATCAGGTGGGTATAGTAGTATCAGGTATGTATAGTAGTATCAGGGTGGTATAGTAGTATCAGGGTGGTATAGTAGTATCAGGTGGGTATATTAGTATCAGGTGGGTATAGTAGTATCAGGGTGGTATAGAAGGGTCAGGTGGGGAAAATAGTAGTATCATGGTGGTATAGTAGTATCAGGTGGGTATAGTAGTATCAGGGTGGTATAGTAGTATCAGGGTGGTATAGAAGAGTCAGGTGGGCATAGTAAGGTCAGGTGGGTATAGTAGTATCAGCTGGGTATAGTAGTATCAGGGTGGTATAGTAGTATCAGGGTGGTATAGTAGGGTCAGGTGGGTATAGTAGTATCAGGTATGTATAGTAGTATCAGGGTGGTATAGTAGTATCAGGGTGGTATAGTAGTATCAGGTGGGTATATTAGTATCAGGTGGGTATAGTAGTATCAGGGTGGTATAGAAGGGTCAGGTGGGGAAAATAGTAGTATCATGGTGGTATAGTAGTATCAGGTGGGTATAGTAGTATCAGGTGGGTATAGTAGTATCAGGGTGGTATAGTAGGGTCAGGTGGGTATAATAGTATCAGGGTGGTATAGAAGTGTCAGGTGGGCATAGTAGGGTCAGGTGGGCATAGTAGGGTCAGTGTGGTATTGAAGGGTCAGGTGGGTATAATAGTATCAGGGTGGTATAGAAGGGTCAGGTGGGCATAGTAAGGTCAGGTGGGTATAGTAGTATCAGGTGGGTATAGTAGTATCAGGGTGGCATAGTAGTATCAGGGTGGAATAGTAGGGTCAGGTGTGTATAGTAGTATCAGGTATGTATAGTAGTATTAGTGTGGTATAGAAGGGTTAGGTGGGCATAGTAGTATCAGGGTGGTATAGAAGGGTCAGGTGGGTATAGTAGTATCAGGGTGGTATAGAAGGGTCAGGTGGGTATTGTAGTATCAGGTGGGTATATTAGTATCAGGGTGGTATAGTAGGGTCATGTGGGCATAGCAGTATCAGGGTGGTATAGAAGGGTCAGGTGGGTATAATAGTATCAGGGTGGTACAGTAGGGTCATGTGGGTATAGTAGTTTCAGGGTGGTATAGTAGGGTCAGGAGGGTATAGTAGTATCAGGATGGTATACTAGAGTCAGGTGGATATAGTAGTGTCAGGAAGAGCTTGGTAGGGTCAGGTAGTTATAGAAGGGTTAGGTGGGTATAGTATTATCAGTTGGGTATAGTAGTATCAGGGTGGTATAGTAGGGTCAGGTGGATATTGTAGTATCAGGGTGGTATAGTGGGGTCAGGTTGGTATAGAAGGGTTAGGTTGGTATAGTAGTGTAAGGGTGGTATAGAAGGGTTAGGTTGGTATAGTAGTATCAGGGTGGCATAGCAGTGTCAGGAAGAGGTTGGTATAGAATGGTTAGGTTGGTATAGTAGGGTCAGCTGGGTATAGTAGGGTCAGGTTGGTATAGTAGGGTTAGGTGGGTATAGTAGGGTCAGGCTGGTATAGAAGGGTTAGGGCGGTATAGAATGGTTAGGTTGGTATAGTAGTGTCAGGGTGGTATAGTAGTGTCAGGAAGAGGTGGGTATAGTAGGGTCAGGTTGGTATAGTAGGTTCAGGAAGAAGTTGGTATAGAATGGTTAGGTTGGTATAGTAGTCTCAGGGTGGTATAGTAGTGTCAGGAAGAGGTTGGTATAGTAGGGTCAGGGTGGTATAGAAGGGTTAGGTTGGTATAGTAGTATCAGGGTGGTATAGCAGTGTCAGGAAGAGGTTGGTATAGTAGTGTCAGGTTGGTATAGTAGGGTCAGGTTGGTATAGTAGTATCAGGGTGGTATTGTAGGGTCAGGTTGGTATAGTAGTGTCAGGAAGAGTTTGGTATAGTAGAGTCAGAGTGGTATAGAAGGGCTAGGTTGGTATAGTAGTATCAGGGTGGTATAGTAGTGTCAGGAAGAGGTTGGTATAGTAGTACCAGGGTGGTATAGTAGTGTCAGGAAGAGGTTGGTATAGTATTGTCAGGAAGAGGTTGGTATAGTAGTGTCAGGAAGAGGTTGGTATAGTAGGGTTTAGGTGGTATAGAAGGGTCAGGTTGGTATAGTAGTACCAGGGTGGTATAGTAGTGTCAGGAAGAGGTTGGTATAGTAGTATCAGGGTGGTATAGTAGTGTCAGGAAGAGGTTGGTATAGTAGTATCAGGGTGGTATAGTAGTGTCAGGAAGAGGTTGGTATAGTTTTGTCAGGAAGAGGTTGGTATAGTAGTGTCAGGAAGAGGTTGGTATAGTAGTATCAGGGTGGTATAGTAGTGTCAGGAAGAGGTTGGTATAGTTTTGTCAGGAAGATGTTGGTATAGTAGTGTCAGGAAGAGGTTGGTATAGTAGTATCAGGGTGGCATTTAAATGTCAGGAAGAGGTTGGTATAGTAGGGTCAAGGTGGTATAGAAGGGTCAGGTTGGTATCGTAGTACCAGGGTGGTATAGTAGTGTCAGGAAGAGGTTGGTATAGTATTGTCAGGAAGAGGTTGGTATAGTAGTATCAGGGTGGTATAGTAGTGTCAGGAAGAGGTTGGTATAGTAGGGTTAAGGTGGTATAGAAGGGTCAGGTTGGTATAGTAGTACCAGGGTGGTATAGTAGTGTCAGGAAGAGGTTGGTATTGTCAGGAAGAGGTTGGTATAGTAGTGTCAGGAAGAGGTTGGTATAGTAGTATCAGGGTGGTATAGTAGTGTCAGGAAGAGGTTGGTATAGTAGGGTCATGGTGGTATAGAAGGTTTAGGTTGGTATAGTAGTATCAGTGTTGTATAGTAGTGTCAGGTTGGTATAGTAGGGTCAGGTTGGTATAGTAGGGTCAGGTTGGTATAGTAGGGTCAGGTTGGAATAATAGGGTCAGGTTTGTATTGTAGGGTCAGGATGGTATAGTAGGGTAAGGTTTGTATTGTAGGGTCAGGTTGGTATAGTAGGGTCAGGTTGGTATAGTAGGGTCAGGTTGGTATAGTAGGGTCAGGTTGGTATAGTAGGGTCAGGTTAGTATAGTAGGGTCAGGTTGGTATAGTAGGGTCAGGATGGTATACTATACTAAGGTTTGTATTGTAAGGTCAGGTTGGTATAGTATTGTCAGGTTGGTATAGTAGGGTCAGGTTGGTATAGTATGGTTAGGTTGGTATAATAGGGTCAGGTTGGTATAGTAGGGTCAGGATGGTATTGTAGGGTCAGGATGGTATAGTAGGGTCAGGATGGTATAGTAGGGTCAGGTTGGTATAGTAGGATCAGGATGGTATAGTAGGGTCAGGATGGTATAGTAGGGTCAGGTTGGTATTGTAGGGTCAGGTTGGTATAGTATGGTCAGGGTGGTATAGTAGGGTCAGGTTAGTATAGTAGGGTCAGGTTGGTATAGTAGGGTCAGGATGGTATACTATACTCAGGTTTGTATTGTAAGGTCAGGTTGGTATATTATTGTCAGGTTGGTATAGTAGGGTCAGGTTGGTATAATAGGGTCAGGTTGGTATAGTAAGGTCAGGATGGTATTGTAGGGTCAGGATGGTATAGTAGGGTCAGGATGGTATTGTAGGGTGAAGGTTGGTATTGTAGGATCAGGTTGGTATAGTAGGGTCAGGTTTGTATAGTAGGTCAGGTTGGTGTTGTAGTGTCAGGTTGGTATAGTAGGGTCAGGTTTGTATGGTAGGGTCAGGTTGGTATAGTAGGGTCAGGTTGGTATTGTAGGGTCAGGTTGGTATAGTATGGTCAGGGTGGTATAGTAGGGTCAGGTTTGTATTGTAGGATCAGGTTGGTATAGTAGGGTCTGGTTGGTATAGTAGGGTCAGGTTGGTATAGTAGGGTCAGGTTGGTATTGTAGGGTCAGGATGGTATAGTAGGGTCAGGTTTGTATTGTAGGGTCAGTTTGGTATAGTAGGGTCAGGTTGGTATAGTAGGGTCAGGTTGGTATAGTAGGTCAGGTTGCTATTGTAGGATCAGGTTGGTATTGTAGGGTCAGGGTGGTATAATAGGGTCAGGGTGGTATAATAGGGTCAGGTTGTTATTTTAGGATCAGGATGGTATAGTAGGGTCAGGTTGGTATAATAGGGTCAGGTTGGTATAATAGGGTCATGTTGTTATGATAGGGTCAATTTGGTATAGTAGGGTCAGGATGGTATAGTATGGTCAGGTTGGTATTGTTGGGTCAGTTTGGTATAGTAGGGTCAGGATGGTATTATAGGGTCAGGTTGGTATAATAGGGACAGGATGGTATAGTATGGTCAGGTTGTTATTGTTGGGTCAGTTTGGTATAGTAGGGTCAGGATGGTATTATAGGGTCAGGTTGGTATAATAGGGTCAGGATGGTATAGTAGGGTCAGGTTGGTATAATAGGGTCAGGAAGGTATAGTAGGGTCAGGTTGGTATAGTAGGGTCAGGTTGGTATAATAGGGTCAGGAAGGTATAGTAGGGTCAGGTTGGTATAGTATGGTCAGGATGGTATAATAGGGTCAGGTTGGTATAGTATGGTCAGGGTGGTATTGTAGGGTCAGGTTGGTATAGTAGGGACAGGATGGTATTATAGGGTCAGGTTGGTATAGTAGGGTCAGGTTGGTATTGTAGGGTCAGGATGGTATAGTAGGGTCAGGTTGGTATAGTAGGGTCAGGTTGGTATTGTAGGGTCAGGATGGTATAGTAGGGTCAGGTTGGTATAGTAGGGTCAGGATGGTATAATAGGGTCAGGTTGGTATAGTAGGGTCAGGTTGGTATAGTAGGGTCAGGTTGGTATAGTAGGGTCAGGTTGGTATTGTAGGGTCAGGTTGGTATAGTAGGGTCAGGTTGGTATTGTAGGGTCAGGTTGGTATAGTAGGGTCAGGTTGGTATAATAGTGTCAGGTTGGTATTGTAGGGTCAGGATGGTATAATAGGGTCAGGTTGGTATAGTAGGGTCAGGTTGGTATAGTAGGGTCAGGTTGGTATTGTAGGGTCAGGTTGGTATAGTAGGGTCAGGTTGGTATAATAGGGTCAGGTTGGTATTGTAGGGTCAGGTTGGTATATTAGGGTCAGGATGGTATAGTATGGTCAGGATGGTATTGTAGGGTCAGGTTGGTATAATAGGGTCAGGTTGGTATTATTGGGTAGGGTTGGTATTGTAGGGTCAGTTTGGTATAGTAGGGGCAGGATGGTATATTAGGGTCAGTTTGGTATAGTAGGGTCAGGTTGGTATTATTGGGTCAGGTTGGTATAGTAGGGTCAGGTTGGTATATTAGGGTCAGGTTGGTATAGTAGGGTCAGGTTGGTATTGTTGGGTAGGGTTGGTATAGTAGGGTCAGTTTGGTATAGTAGGGTCAGGTTGGTATTATTGGGTCAGGTTGGTATAGTAGGGTCAGGTTGGTATATTAGGGTCAGGTTGGTATAGTAGGGTCATGTTGGTATATTAGGGTCAGGTTGGTATATTAGGGTCAGGTTGGTATATTAGGGTCAGGTTGGTATATTAGGGTCAGGTTGGTATAATACTGTCAGGTTGGTATTGTTGGGTAGGGTTGGTATTGGGTCAGGTTGGTATAGTAGGGTCAGGTTGGTATAGTAGGGTCAGGTTGGTATAGTAGGGTCAGGTTGGTATAGCAGGGTCAGGTTGGTATTGTTGGGTAGGGTTGGTATTGTAGGGTCAGGTTGGTATGTTAGGGTCAGGTTGGTATAGTAGGGTCAGGTTGGTATAGTAGGGTCAGGTTGGTATAGTAGGGTCAGGTTGGTATAGTAGGGTCAGGTTGGTATTGTTGGGTAGGGTTGGTATTGTAGGGTCAGGTTGGTATATTAGGGTCAGGTTGGTATTGTAGGGTCAGGTTAGTATAGTAGGGTCAGGATGGTATTGTAGGGTCAGGATGGTATTGTAAGGTCAGGTTGGTATAGTAGGGTCAGGTTGGTATAGTAGGGTCAGGTTGGTATAGTAGGGTCAGGTTGGTATTGTTGGGTAGGGTTGGTATAGTAGGGTCAGGTTGGTATATTAGGGTCAGGTTGGTATAGTAGGGTCAGGTTGGTATAGTAGGGTCAGGTTGGTATTGTAGGGTCAGGTTGGTATTGTAGGGTCAGGTTAGTATAGTAGGGTCAGGATGGTATTGTAGGGTCAGGATGGTATTGTAGGGTCAGGTTGGTATTGTAGGGTCAGGTTAGTATAGTAGGGTCAGGATGGTATTGTAGGGTCAGGTTGGTATTGTTGGGTAGGGTTGGTATTGTATTATCAGGTTGGTGTAGTAGGGTCAGGTTGGTATAGTAGGGACAAGATGGTATAGTATGGTCAGGATGGTATTGTAGGGTCAGGTTGGTATTGTAGGGTCAGATTAGTATAGTAGGGTCAGGATGGTATTGTAGGGTGAGGTTGGTATTGTTGGGTAGGGTTGGTATATTAGGGTCAGGTTGGTATTGTTGGGTAGGGTTGGTATTGTAGGGTCAGGTTAGTATAGTAGGGTCAGGATGGTATTGTAGGGTCAGGATGGTATTGTAGGGTCAGGTTGGTATTGTTGGGTAGGGTTGGTATTGTATTATCAGGTTGGTGTAGTAGGGTCAGGTTGGTATAGTAGGGACAGGATGGTATAGTATGGTCAGGATGGTATTGTAGGGTCAGGTTGGTATTGTAGGGTCAGGTTGGTATATTAGGGTCAGGTTGGTATTGTTGGGTAGGGTTGTTATTATTGGGTCAGTTTGGTATATTATGGTCAGGGTGGTATAGTAGGGTCAGGTTTGTATTGTAGGGTCAGGATGGTATAGTAGGGTCTGGTTGGTATAGTAGGGTCAGGTTGGTATAGTAGGGTCAGGTTGGTATAGTAGGGTCAGGTTGGTATTGTAGGGTCAGGATGGTATGGTAGGGTCAGGTTTGTATTGTAGGGTCAGTTTGGTATAGTAGGGTCAGGTTGGTATAGTAGGGTCAGGTTGGTATAGTAGGTCAGGTTGCTATTGTAGGATCAGGTTGGTATTGTAGGGTCAGGGTGGTATAATAGGGTCAGGGTGGTATAATAGGGTCAGGTTGTTATTTTAGGATCAGGATGGTATAGTAGGGTCAGGTTGGTATAATAGGGTCAGGTTGTTATGATAGGGTCAATTTGGTATAATAGGGTCAGGTTGGTATAGTAGGGTCAGGATGGTATAGTATGGTCAGGTTGGTATTGTTGGGTCAGTTTGGTATAGTAGGGTCAGGTTGGTATAGTAGGGTCAGGTTGGTATAATAGGGACAGGATGGTATAGTATGGTCAGGTTGGTATTGTTGGGTCAGTTTGGTATAGTAGGGTCAGGATGGTATTATAGGGTCAGGTTGGTATAATAGGGTCAGGAAGGTATAGTAGGGTCAGGTTGGTATAATAGGGTCAGGTTAGTATAGTATGGTCAGGTTGGTATTGTAGGGTCCGGATGGTATAGTAGGGTCAGGTTGGTATAGTAGGGTCAGGTTGGTATAGTAGGGTCAGGATGGTATAATAGGGTCAGGTTGGTATAGTATGGTCAGGGTGGTATTGTAGGGTCAGGTTGGTATAGTAGGGACAGGATGGTATTATAGGGTCAGGTTGGTATAGTAGGGTCAGGTTGGTATTGTAGGGTCAGGATGGTATAGTAGGGTCAGGTTGGTATAGTAGGGTCAGGTTGGTATTGTAGGGTCAGGATGGTATAGTAGGGTCAGGTTGGTATAGTTGGGTCAGGATGGTATAATAGGGTCAGGTTGGTATAGTAGGTTCAGGTTGGTATAATAGGGTCAGGTTGGTATAGTAGGGACAGGATGGTATATTAGGGTCAGGATGGTATAGTATGGTCAGGATGGTATTGTAGGGTCAGGTTGGTATAATAGGGTCAGGTTGGTATTATTGGGTAGGGTTGGTATTGTAGGGTCAGGTTGGTATAGTAGGGACAGGATGGTATATTAGGGTCAGTTTGGTATAGTAGGGTCAGGTTGGTATAGTAGGGTCAGTTTGGTATAGTAGGGTCAGGTTGGTATTATTGGGTCAGGTTGGTATAGTAGGGTCAGGTTGGTATATTAGGGTCAGGTTGGTATAGTAGGGTCAGGTTGGTATTGTTGGGTAGGGTTGGTATAGTAGGGTCAGTTTGGTATAGTAGGGTCAGGTTGGTATTATTGGGTCAGGTTGGTATAGTAGGGTCAGGTTGGTATATTAGGGCCAGGTTGGTATAGTAGGGTCAGGTTGGTATAGTAGGGTCAGGTTAGTATAGTAGGGTCAGGATGGTATAGTAGGGTCAGGTTTGTATGGTAGGGTCAAGTTAGTATAGTAGGGTCAGGTTGGTATTGTAGGGTCAGGTTGGTATAGTAGGGTCAGGGTGGTATAGTAGGGTCAGGTTGGTATTGTAGGGTCAGGTTGGTATAATACTGTCCGGTTGGTATTGTAGGGTCAGGATGGTATAGTAGGGTCAGGTTGGTATTGTAGGGTCAGGTTAGTATAGTAGGGTCAGGATGGTATTGTAGGGTCAGGATGGTATTGTAGGGTCAGGATGGTATTGTAGGGTCAGGATGGTATTGTAGGGTCAGGTTGGTATAATAGGGTCAGGTTGGTATTGTAGGGTCAGGTTGGTATAGTAGGGTCAGGTTAGTATAGTAGGGTCAGGTTGGTATTGTAGGGTCAGGTTAGTATAGTAGGGTCAGGATGGTATTGTAGGGTCAGGATGGTATTGTAGGGTCAGGTTGGTATAGTAGGGTCAGGTTAGTATAGTAGGGTCAGGTTGGTATTGTAGGGTCAGGTTAGTATAGTAGGGTCAGGATGGTATTGTAGGGTCAGGATGGTATTGTAGGGTCAGGATGGTATTGTAGGGTCAGGTTGGTATTGGGTCAGGTTGGTATAGTAGGGTCAGGTTGGTATTGTAGGGTCAGGTTGGTATTGTAGGGTCAGGTTAGTATAGTAGGGTCAGGATGGTATTGTAGGGTCAGGATGGTATTGTAGGGTCAGGATGGTATTGTAGGGTCAGGTTGGTATTGTAGGGTCAGGTTAGTATAGTAGGGTCAGGATGGTATTGTAGGGTCAGGTTGGTATAGTAGGGTCAGGTTGGTATTGTTGGGTAGGGTTGGTATTGTAGGGTCAGGTTGGTATGTTAGGGTCAGGTTGGTATAGTAGGGTCAGGTTGGTATAGTAGGGTCAGGTTGGCATAGTAGGGTCAGGTTGGTATAGTAGGGTCAGGTTGGTATTGTTGGGTAGGGTTGGTATTGTAGGGTCAGGTTGGTATATTAGGGTCAGGTTGGTATTGTAGGGTCAGGTTAGTATAGTAGGGTCAGGATGGTATTGTAGGGTCAGGATGGTATTGTAAGGTCAGGTTGGTATAGTAGGGTCAGGTTGGTATAGTAGGGTCATGTTGGTATAGTAGGGTCAGGTTGGTATTGTAGGGTCAGGTTAGTATAGTAGGGTCAGGATGGTATTGTAGGGTCAGGATGGTATTGTAGGGTCAGGTTGGTATTGTAGGGTCAGGTTAGTATAGTAGGGTCAGGATGGTATTGTAGGGTCAGGTTGGTATTGTTGGGTAGGGTTGGTATTGTATTATCAGGTTGGTGTAGTAGGGTCAGGTTGGTATAGTAGGGACAGGATGGTATAGTATGGTCAGGATGGTATTGTAGGGTCAGGTTGGTATTGTAGGGTCAGATTAGTATAGTAGGGTCAGGATGGTATTGTAGGGTGAGGTTGGTATTGTTGGGTAGGGTTGGTATATTAGGGTCAGGTTGGTATTGTTGGGTAGGGTTGGTATTGTAGGGTCAGGTTAGTATAGTAGAGTCAGGATGGTATTGTAGGGTCAGGATGGTATTGTAGGGTCAGGTTGGTATTGTTGGGTAGGGTTGGTATTGTATTATCAGGTTGGTGTAGTAGGGTCAGGTTGGTATAGTAGGGACAGGATGGTATAGTATGGTCAGGATGGTATTGTAGGGTCAGGTTGGTATTGTAGGGTCAGGTTGGTATATTAGGGTCAGGTTGGTATTGTTGGGTAGGGTTGGTATTATTGGGTCAGTTTGGTATAGTATGGTCAGGGTGGTATAGTAGGGTCAGGTTTGTGTTGTAGGGTCAGGTTGGTATTGTAGGGTCTGGTTGGTATAGTAGGGTCAGGTTGGTATAGTAGGGTCAGGTTGGTATAGTAGGGTCAGGTTGGTATTGTAGGGTCAGGATGGTATAGTAGGGTCAGGTTTGTATTGTAGGGTCAGTTTGGTATAGTAGGGTCAGGTTGGTATAGTAGGGTCAGGTTGGTATAGTAGGTCAGGTTGCTATTGTAGGATCAGGTTGGTATTGTAGGGTCAGGGTGGTATAATAGGGTCAGGTTGGTATAATAGGGTCAATTTGGTATAATAGGGTCAGGTTGGTATAGTAGGGTCAGGATGGTATTGTTGGGTCAGTTTGGTATAGTAGGGTCAGGATGGTATTATAGGGTCAGGTTGGTATAATAGGGACAGGATGGTATAGTATGGTCAGGTTGGTATTGTTTGGTCAGTTTGGTATAGTAGGGTCAGGATGGTATTATAGGGTCAGGTTGGTATAATAGGGTCAGGATGGTATAGTAGGGTCAGGTTGGTATAATAGGGTCAGGTTAGTATAGTATGGTCAGGTTGGTATTGTAGGGTCCGGATGGTATAGTAGGGTCAGGTTGGTATAGTAGGGTCAGGTTGGTATAGTAGGGTCAGGATGGTATAATAGGGTCAGGTTGGTATAGTATGGTCAGGGTGGTATTGTAGGGTCAGGTTGGTATAGTAGGGACAGGATGGTATTATAGGGTCAGGTTGGTATAGTAGGGTCAGGTTGGTATTGTAGGGTCAGGATGGTATAGTAGGGTCAGGTTGGTATAGTAGGGTCAGGTTGGTATTGTAGGGTCAGGATGGTATAGTAGGGTCAGGTTGGTATAGTTGGGTCAGGATGGTATAATAGGGTCAGGTTGGTATAGTAGGTTCAGGTTGGTATAATAGGGTCAGGTTGGTATAGTAGGGACAGGATGGTATATTAGGGTCAGGATGGTATAATATGGTCAGGATGGTATTGTAGGGTCAGGTTGGTATAATAGGGTCAGGTTGGTATTATTGGGTCAGGTTGGTATAGTAGGGTCAGGTTGGTATATTAGGGTCAGGTTGGTATAGTAGGGTCAGGTTGGTATTGTTGGGTAGGGTTGGTATAGTAGGGTCAGTTTGGTATAGTAGGGTCAGGTTGGTATTATTGGGTCAGGTTGGTATAGTAGGGTCAGGTTGGTATATTAGGGTCAGGTTGGTATAGTAGGGTCAGGTTGGTATATTAGGGTCAGGTTAGTATAGTAGGGTCAGGTTGGTATTGTAGGGTCAGGTTAGTATAGTAGGGTCAGGTTGGTATAGTAGGGTCAGGTTGGTATAGTAGGGTCAGGTTGGTATATTAGGGTCAGGTTGGTATAGTAGGGTCAGGTTGGTATATTAGGGTCAGGTTAGTATAGTAGGGTCAGGTTGGTATTGTAGGGTCAGGTTAGTATAGTAGGGTCAGGTTGGTATAGTAGGGTCAGGTTGGTATAGTAGGGTCAGGTTGGTATTGTAGGGTCAGGTTGGTATAGTAGGGTCAGGTTAGTATAGTAGGGTCAGGATGGTATTGTAGGGTCAGGATGGTATTGTAGGGTCAGGTTGGTATTGGGTCAGGTTGGTATAGTAGGGTCAGGTTGGTATTGTAGGGTCAGGTTGGTATTGTAGGGTCAGGTTAGTATAGTAGGGTCAGGATGGTATTGTAGGGTCAGGTTGGTATAATAGGGTCAGGTTTGTATTGTAGGGTCAGGTTGGTATTGTAGGGTCAGGTTAGTATAGTAGGGTCAGGATGGTATAGTAGGGTCAGGTTAGTATAGTAGGGTCAGGATGGTATTGTAGGGTCAGGTTAGTATAGTAGGGTCAGGATGGTATTGTAGGGTCAGGTTGGTATTGTTGGGTCAGGTTGGTGTAGTAGGGTCAGGTTGGTATTGTATTATCAGGTTGGTGTAGTAGGGTCAGGTTGGTATAGTAGGGACAGGATGGTATAGTATGGTCAGGATGGTATTGTAGGGTCAGGTTGGTATTGTAGGGTCAGGTTAGTATAGTAGGGTCAGGATGGTATTGTAGGGTGAGGTTGGTATTGTAGGGTCAGGTTGGTATTGTAGGGTCAGGTTGGTATATTAGGGTCAGGTTGGTATAGTAGGGTCAGGTTGGTATTGTATTATCAGGTTGGTGTAGTAGGGTCAGGTTGGTATAGTAGGGACAGGATGGTATAGTATGGTCAGGATGGTATTGTAGGGTCAGGTTGGTATAGTAGGGTCAGGTTGGTATTGCATTGTCAGGTTGGTATAGTAGGGTCAGGTTGGTATTGTATTATCAGGTTGGTGTAGTAGGGCCAGGTTGGTATTGTATTATCAGGTTGGTATTATTGGGTAGGGTCTGCATTATTGGGTCAGGTTGGTATAGTAGGGTCAGGTTGGTATAGTAGGGTCAGGTTGGTATAGTAGGGTCAGGTTGGTATAGTAGGGTCAGGTTGGTATTGCATTGTCAGGTTGGTATAGTAGGGTCAGGTTGGTATAGTAGGGTCAGGTTGGTATAGTAGGGTCAGGTTGGTATTGCATTGTCAGGTTGGTATAGTATTATCAGGTTGGTATTATTGGGTAGGGTCTGCATTATTGGGTCAGGTTGGTATAGTAGGTTTAGGTTGGTATTGCATTGTCAGGTTGGTATAGTAGGGTCAGCGTTTCCTGGCTTTTAATTGACAACCTGAACACTGGAGGTTTCTATCAGGTCTACACATCATCACAAGACCTTTTCATAGTAACATTTTGACATGTTGTAATTCTAACCCCGAAATGTATCTCCCTCCCCATGATCCTCCACTCAACCCCTGGCAGTGAGCTTTCTTCTGCCCCCCCAAGCCCTTAACACCCCGCCTCACCTCCCCCTCTGTCTGTCTGTCTCTCTCTCTCTGTCTCTCTCTCTCTCCCTCTCTCCCTCTCTCGCTCTCTGCCTCTCTCTCTCTCTCACTCTCACTCACTCTCACTCTCACTCTCTCTCTCTCATCCATCAGCAGTCCCTCTAGTAGTGTTGTGAGTGGAGTAGGATGAAGTGCTGAATACGCTCCAGTCAAGCCTCATTAGCTTCTCATTACCTTTGTAAACTGAAAGCAAGAGAGATTTTTGTATTTAATCGCAGGAGCGGAGGGTCCCTGGAATCACAATGAGAGAGGAAGAGAGGTAGAAGGAGAGAGAGAAAGGGGGAGAGAGAGTGAATAACCTCTCTCATTTCAGCTGCTGCACATCCAAGCGTTCAGTTGGCCCCGCTCTGGGAATTAAAGGTTTATTTCCATCCCACTAACACAATAATCCCGTCATTAAAGTGAATTCTTAAAGTTAAATATGACATCCGTCAGCAGAGCTCCATTTCCAGCCCTTCAACAACAAGTGGCAGAGCTTTATCAACCTGTCATGTTGTATTACTGCGCTGGAAAACACCTCCTTTTGAAGTTTTCTCTCTGGCTTTCCTCGTCTGTTTCCTTTCATAATGCTTCTTCTCCTCCATGGAGTAGCTCATCTGTATGTCTGTACACCGAGGACGAGACAGAAAGGGTGTTGAGACCAGCGCTGGGGAAACCCTCTCAACGGTCTGGTCTGACGCACACACACGCACGCACACATACACGCACGCACGCACACACACACACGCACGCACATACAGACACACACGCACACACACACACCCAGACAGTGGTGATTCCCGGTGAACTGAGGCACTCTGAAAGCTTGTTGGGAACACAACAAAGCTCAAACCTCTGGGGACTTGGTTCATTACTGGAACTCAGTGAAACAACAGAGTAAACAGCATGGAGATGAGAGATTTTCCATAAAATGGTGTTGCTTTACATTTACATGAGAGCTGAATGACGTGTAGATATAGAATCAGACTGAATGACTTGTAGATACAGACACAGACTGAATGACTTGTAGATACAGACACAGACTGAATGACTTGTAGATACAGACACAGACTGAATGACTTGTAGATACAGACTCTCAGACTGAATGACTTGTAGATACAGAATCAGACTGAATGACTTGTAGATACAGAATCAGACTGAATGACGTGTAGATACAGGCACAGACTGAATGACTTTTAGATACAGAATCAGACTGAATGACTTGTAGATACAGAATCAGACTGAATGACTTGTAGATACAGAATCAGACTGAATGACGTGTAGATACAGAATCAGACTGAATGACTTGTAGATACAGACTCACAGACTGAATGACTTGTAGATACAGACTCACACTGAATGACTTGTAGATACAGAATCAGACTGAATGACTTGTAGATACAGAATCAGACTGAATGACGTGTAGATACAGAATCAGACTGAATGACTTGTAGATACAGACACAGACTGAATGACTTGTAGATACAGAATCAGACTGAATGACTTGTAGATACAAACACAGACTGAATGACTTGTAGATACAGAATCAGACTGAATGACTTGTAGATACAGAATCAGACTGAATGACTTGTAGATACAGAATCAGACTGAATGACTTGTAGATACAGAATCAGACTGAATGACTTGTAGATACAGACACAGACTGAATGACTTGTAGATACAGAATCAGACTGAATGACTTGTAGATACAGAATCAGACTGAATGACTTGTAGATACAGACACAGACTGAATGACTTGTAGATACAGACACAGACTGAATGACTTGTAGATACAGAATCAGACTGAATGACTTGTAGATACAGACACAGACTGAATGACTTGTAGATACAGAATCAGACTGAATGACTTGTAGATACAGACACAGACTGAATGACTTGTAGATACAGAATCAGACTGAATGACTTGTAGATACAGAATCAGACTGAATGACTTGTAGATACAAACACAGACTGAATGACTTGTAGATACAGAATCAGACTGAATGACTTGTAGATACAGAATCAGACTGAATGACTTGTAGATTCAGAATCAGACTGAATGACTTGTAGATACAGACACAGACTGAATGACTTGTAGATACAGAATCAGACTGAATGACTTGTAGATACAGAATCAGACTGAATGACTTGTAGATACAGAATCAGACTGAATGACTTGTAGATACAGACACAGACTGAATGACTTGTAGATACAGACTCACAGACTGAATGACTTGTAGATACAGACTCACAGACTGAATGACTTGTAGATGCAGACACAGACTGAATGACTTGTAGATACAGACATTCACACAGACTGAATCACTTGTAGATGCAGACTCACAGACTGAATGACGTGTAGATACAGACTCACAGACTGAATGACTTGTAGATACAGACACAGACTGAATGACTTGTAGATACAGAATCAGACTGAATGACTTGTAGATACAGACACAGACTGAATGACTTGTAGATACAGACTCACAGACTGAATGACTTGTAGATACAGAATCAGACTGAATGACTTGTAGATACAGAATCAGACTGAATGACTTGTAGATACAGACTCACAGACTGAATGACTTGTAGATACAGACTCACAGACTGAATGACTTGTAGATACAGACAGACTGAATGACTTGTAGATACAGACAGACTGAATGACTTGTAGATACAGAATCAGACTGAATGACTTGTAGATACAGAATCACACTGAATGACTTGTAGATACAGAATCAGACTGAATGACTTGTAGATACAGAATCAGACTGAATGACTTGTAGATACAGAATCTCACTGAATGACTTGTAGATACAGAATCAGACTGAATGACTTGTAGATACAGAATCAGACTGAATGACTTGTAGATACAGAATCAGACTGAATGACTTGTAGATACAGAATCAGACTGAATGACTTGTAGATACAGAATCAGACTGAATGACTTGTAGATACAGAATCAGACTGAATGACTTGTAGATACAGACAGACTGAATGACTTGTAGATACAGACACAGACTGAATGACTTGTAGATACAGACACAGACTGAATGACTTGTAGATACAGAATCAGACTGAATGACTTGTAGATACAGAATCAGACTGAATGACTTGTAGATACAGACACAGACTGAATGACTTGTAGATAAAGACACTCAAACAGACTGAATGACTTGTAGATACAGAATCAGACTGAATGACTTGTAGATACAGACACAGACTGAATGAATTGTAGATATAGAACAGACTGAATAACTTGTAGATACAGACACTCACACATGACTTCTGGATGCAAAACAAATCCAATCAAATGTATTTATTTAGCCCTTCTTACATCAGCTGATATTTCAAAGTGCTGTACAGAAACTCAGCCTAAAACCCCAAACAGCAAGCAATGCAGGTGTAGAAGCACGGTGGCTAGGAAAAACTACCTAGAAAGGCCAAAACCTAGGAAGAAACCTAGAGAGGAACCAGGCTATGTGGGGTGGCCAGTCCTCTTCTGGCTGTGCCGGGTGGAGATTATAACAGAACATGGCAAAGATGTTCAAATGTTCATAAATGAACAGCATGGTCGAATAATAATAAGGCAGAACAGTTGAAACTGGAGCAGCAGCACGGTCAGGTGGACTGGGGACAGCAAGGAGTCATCATGTAAGGAAGTCCTGGGGCATGGTCCTAGGGCACCCCAGGTGATGCAATGCATGTGTAGAAGCATGGTGGCTAGGAAAAACTCCCTAGAAAGGCCAAAACTAGCAAGAAACCTAGAGAGGAACCAGGCTATGAGGGGTGGGCCAGTCCTCTTCTGGCTGTGCCGGGTGGAGATTATAAACCTAGAGAGGAACCAGGCTATGAGGGGTGGCCAGTCCTCTTCTGGTTGTGCCGGGTGGAGATTATAACATAACATGGCCAAGATGTTCAAATGTTCATAAATGACCAGCAAGATGTTCAAATGTTCATTAATGACCAATATGGTCAAATAATAATAATCACAGTAGTTGTCGAGGGTGCAGCAAGTTAGCACCTCAGGAGTAAATGTCAGTTGGCTTTTCATAGCCGATCATTAAGAGTATCTCTACCGCTCCTACTGTCTCAGTTGAAAACAGCACGACCAGGTGGACTGGAGACAGCAAGGAGTCATCATGCCAGGTAGTCCTGAGGAATGGTCCTAGGGCTCAGATTCTCCGAGAGAGAGAAACAAAGAGAGAAAGAGAATTAGAGAGAGCATACTTAAATTCACACAGGACACCGGATAAGACAGGAGAAGTACTCCAGATATAACAAACTGACCCTAGCCCCCCGACACATAAACTACTGCAGCATAAATACTGGAGGCTGAGACAGGAGGGGTCAGGAGACACTGTAGCCCCATCCGATGATACCCCCGGACAGGGCCAAACAGGAAGGATGTAACCCAACCCACTTTGCCAAAGCACAGCTCCCACACCACTAGAGAGATATCTTCAACCACCAACTTACCATCCTGAGTCAAAGCTGAGTATAGTCCACAAGGATCTCCGCCACGGCACAACCCAAGGGAGGGCGTCAACCCAGACAGGAAGATCACGTCAGTGACTCAACCCACTCAAGTGACGCACCCCTCCTAGGGACGGCATGAAAGAGCACCAGTAAGCCAGTGACTCAGCCACTGTAATAGGGTTAGAGACAGAGAATCCCAGTGGAGAGAGGGGAACCGGGCAGGCAGAGACAGCAAGGGCGGTTCGTTGCTCCAGAGCCTTTCCGTTCACCTTCCCACTCCTGGGCCAGACTACACTCAATCATAGGACCTAGTGAAGAGATGAGTCTTCAGTAAAGACTTAAAAGGTTGAGACCAAGTCTGCGTCTCTCACATGGGTAGGCAGTCCATTCCATAAAAAACACAATTCACAATATCCACCATTCACAACACTACGTTTATAAAACAATGTTCACACCATTCACAATATCCACCATTCACAATACTACGTTTATAAAACAATGTTCACACCATTCACAATATCCACCATTCACAATACTACGTTTATAAAACAATGTTCACACCATTCACAACAGTACGTTTATAAAACAATGTTCACACCATTCACAATATCCACCATTCACAATACTACGTTTATAAAACAATGTTCACACCATTTAAGGGAACACCATGCAGAGTGTCAGGTTATTTATTAGGGGACACCATGCAGAGTGTCAGGTTATTTATTAGGGAACACCATGCAGAGTGTCAGGTTATTTATTAGGGAACACCATGCAGAGTGTCAGGTTATTTATTAGGGAACACCATGCAGAGTGTCAGGTTATTTATTAGGGAACACCATGCAGAGTGTCAGGTTATTTATTAGGGAACACCATGCAGAGTGTCAGGTTATTTATTAGGGAACACCATGCAGTGTCAGGTTATTTATTAGGGAACACCATGCAGAGTGTCAGGTTATTTATTAGGGAACACCATGCAGAGTGTCAGGTTATTTATTAGGGAACACCATGCAGAGTGTCAGGTTATTTATTAGGGAACACCATGCAGAGTGTCAGGTTATTTATTAGGGAACACCATGCAGAGTGTCAGGTTATTTATTAGGGAACACCATGCAGAGTGTCAGGTTATTTATTAGGGAACACCATGCAGAGTGTCAGGTTATTTATTAGGGAACACCATGCAGAGTGTCAGGTTATTTATTAGGGAACACCATGCAGAGTGTCTGTTTATTTATTAGGGAACACCATGCAGAGTGTCAGGTTATTTATTAGGGAACACCATGCAGAGTGTCATGTTATTTATTAGGGAACACCATGCAGAGTGTCAGGTTATTTATTAGGGAACACCATGCAGAGTGTCAGGTTATTTATTAGGGAACACCATGCAGAGTGTCAGGTTATTTATTAGGGAACACCATGCAGAGTGTCAGGTTATTTATTAGGGAACACCATACAGAGTGTCAGGTTATTTATTAGGGAACACCATGCAGAGTGTCAGGTTATTTATTAGGGAACACCATGCAGAGTGTCAGGTTATTTATTAGGGAACACCATGCAGTGTCAGGTTATTTATTAGGGAACACCATGCAGAGTGTCAGGTTATTTATTAGGGAACACCATGCAGAGTGTCAGGTTATTTATTAGGGAACACCATGCAGAGTGTCAGGTTATTTATTAGGGAACACCATGCAGAGTGTCAGGTTATTTACTAGGGAACACCATGCAGAGTGTCAGGTTATTTATTAGGGAACACCATGCAGAGTGTCAGGTTATTTATTAGGGAACACCATGCAGAGTGTCAGGTTATTTATTAGGGATCACCATGCAGAGTGTCAGGTTATTTATTAGGGAACACCATGCAGAGTGTCTGTTTATTTATTAGGGAACACCATGCAGAGTGTCAGGTTATTTATTAGGGAACACCATGCAGAGTGTCATGTTATTTATTAGGGAACACCATGCAGAGTGTCAGGTTATTTATTAGGGAACACCATGCAGAGTGTCAGGTTATTTATTAGGGAACACCATGCAGAGTGTCTGGTTATTTATTAGGGAACACCATGCAGAGTGTCAGGTTATTTATTAGGGAACACCATGCAGAGTGTCAGGTTATTTATTAGGGAACACCATGCAGAGTGTCAGGTTATTTATTAGGGAACACCATGCAGAGTGTCAGGTTATTTATTAGGGAACACCATGCAGAGTGTCAGGTTATTTATTAGGGAACACCATGCAGAGTGTCAGGTTATTTATTAGGGAACACCATGCAGAGTGTCAGGTTATTTATTAGGGAACACCATGCAGAGTGTCAGGTTATTTATTAGGGAACACCATGCAGAGTGTCAGGTTATTTATTAGGGAACACCATGCAGAGTGTCAGGTTATTTATTAGGGAACACCATGCAGAGTGTCAGGTTATTTATTAGGGAACACCATGCAGAGTGTCAGGTTATTTATTAGGGAACACCATGCAGAGTGTCTGTTTATTTATTAGGGAACACCATGCAGAGTGTCAGGTTATTTATTAGGGAACACCATGCAGAGTGTCAGGTTATTTATTAGGGAACACCATGCAGAGTGTCAGGTTATTTATTAGGGAACACCAGGCAGAGTGTCAGGTTATTTATTAGGGAACACCATGCAGAGTGTCAGGTTATTTATTAGGGAACACCATACAGAGTGTCAGGTTATTTATTAGGGAACACCATGCAGAGTGTCAGGTTATTTATTAGGGAACACCATGCAGAGTGTCAGGTTATTTATTAGGGAACACCATGCAGAGTGTCAGGTTATTTATTAGGGAACACCATGCAGAGTGTCAGGTTATTTATTAGGGAACACCATGCAGTGTCAGGTTATTTATTAGGGAACACCATGCAGAGTGTCAGGTTATTTATTAGGGAACACCATGCAGAGTGTCAGGTTATTTATTAGGGAACACCATGCAGAGTGTCAGGTTATTTATTAGGGAACACCATGCAGAGTGTCAGGTTATTTATTAGGGAACACCATGCAGAGTGTCAGGTTATTTATTAGGGAACACCATGCAGAGTGTCAGGTTATTTATTAGGGAACACCATGCAGAGTGTCAGGTTATTTATTAGGGAACACCATGCAGAGTGTCAGGTTATTTATTAGGGAACACCATGCAGAGTGTCTGTTTATTTATTAGAGAACACCATGCAGAGTGTCAGGTTATTTATTAGGGAACACCATGCAGAGTGTCATGTTATTTATTAGGGAACACCATGCAGAGTGTCAGGTTATTTATTAGGGAACACCATGCAGAGTGTCAGGTTATTTATTAGGGAACACCATGCAGAGTGTCTGTTTATTTATTAGGGAACACCATGCAGAGTGTCAGGTTATTTATTAGGGAACACCATGCAGAGTGTCATGTTATTTATTAGGGAACACCATGCAGAGTGTCAGGTTATTTATTAGGGAACACCATGCAGAGTGTCAGGTTATTTATTAGGGAACACCATGCAGAGTGTCTGGTTATTTATTAGGGAACACCATGCAGAGTGTCAGGTTATTTATTAGGGAACACCATGCAGAATTTCAGGTTATTTATTAGGGAACACCATGCAGAGTGTCAGGTTATTTATTAGGGAACACCATGCAGAGTGTCAGGTTATTTATTAGGGAACACCATGCAGAGTGTCAGGTTATTTATTAGGGAACACCATGCAGAGTGTCAGGTTATTTATTAGGGAACACCATGCAGAGTGTCAGGTTATTTATTAGGGAACACCATACAGAGTGTCTGGTTATTTATTAGGGAACACCATGCAGAGTGTCAGGTTATTTATTAGGGAACACCATGCAGAGTGTCAGGTTATTTATTAGGGAACACCATGCAGAGTGTCAGGTTATTTATTAGGGAACACCATGCAGAGTGTCAGGTTATTTATTAGGGAACACCATGCAGAGTGTCTGGTTATTTATTAGGGAACACCATGCAGAGTGTCAGGTTATTTATTAGGGAACACCATGCAGAGTGTCAGGTTATTTATTAGGGAACACCAGGCAGAGTGTCAGGTTATTTATTAGGGAACACCATGCAGAGTGTCAGGTTATTTATTAGGGAACACCATGCAGAGTGTCAGGTTATTTATTAGGGAACACCATGCAGAGTGTCAGGTTATTTATTAGGGAACACCATGCAGAGTGTCAGGTTATTTATTAGGGAACACCATGCAGAGTGTCAGGTTATTTATTAGGGAACACCAGGCAGAGTGTCAGGTTATTTATTAGGGAACACCATGCAGAGTGTCAGGTTATTTATTAGGGAACACCATGCAGAGTGTCAGGTTATTTATTAGGGAACACCATGCAGAGTGTCATGTTATTTATTAGGGAACACCATGCAGAGTGTCAGGTTATTTATTAGGGAACACCATGCAGAGTGTCAGGTTATTTATTAGGGAACACCATGCAGAGTGTCAGGTTATTTATTAGGGAACACCATGCAGAGTGTCAGGTTATTTATTAGGGAACACCATGCAGTGTCAGGTATTGATGTTAGCGATAAAGACCTGTCTAATGTATGACAGTCTCTGTCAACAATCTTCCCTCTCACCCAGCAGACACAGTCTCCGTCAACAGTCATCCTTCTGACCCAGCAGTCTGTCTGTTAACAGTCTTCCTTTCTGACCCAACAGTCTCTGTGTCTCTGTCAACAGTCTTCCTTCGGACCCAGCAGTCTCAGTCTCTGTCAACAGTCTTCCTTCTGACCCAGCAGTCTCAGTGTCTCTGTCAACAGTCTTCCTTCTGAACAATCAGTCTCAGTCTCTGTCAACAGTCTTCCTTCTGACCCAGCAGTCTCAGTGTCTCTGTAAACAGTCTTCCTTTTGACCCAGCAGTCTCAGTCTCTGTGAACAGTCTTCCTTCTGACCCACTCTGTCTGTCAACAGTCTTCCTTCTAACCCTGTCTGTCTGTCTGTCTGTCTGTCTGTCTGTCTGTCTGTCTGTCTGTCTGTCTGTCTGTCTGTCTGTCTGTCTGTCTGTCAACAGTCTTCCTTCTGACCCAGCAGTCTCTGTCTCTGTCAACAGTCTTCCTTCTAACCCAACAGTCTGTCTGTCAACAGTCTTCCTTCTAACCCTGTCTGTCTGTCTGTCTGTCTGTCTGTCTGTCTGTCTGTCTGTCAACAGTCTTCCTTCTGACCCAGCAGTCTCAGTGTCTGTCAACAGTCTTCCTTCTGACCCAGCAGTCTCAGTGTCTGTCAACAGTCTTCCTTCTGACCCAGCAGTCTCAGTCTCTGTCAACAGTCTTCCTTCTGACCCAGCAGTCTCAGTCTCTGTCAATAGTCTTCCTTCTGACCCAGCAGTCTCAGTGTCTGTCAACAGTCTTCCTTCTGACCCAGCAGTCTCAGTGTCTGTCAACAGTCTTCCTTCTGACCCAGCAGTCTCAGTGTCTGTCAACAGTCTTCCTTCTGACCCAGCAGTCTCAGTGTCTGTCAACAGTCTTCCTTCTGACCCAGCAGTCTCAGTGTCTGTCAATAGTCTTCCTTCTGACCCAGCAGTCTCAGTCTCTGTCAACAGTCTTCCTTCTGACCCAGCAGTCTCAGTCTCTGTCAATAGTCCTCCTTCTGACCCAGCAGTCTCAGTGTCTGTCAACAGTCTTCCTTCTGACCCATCAGTCTCAGTCTCTGTCAACAGTCTTCCTTCTGACCCAGCAGTCTCAGTCTCTGTCAATAGTCTTCCTTCTGACCCAGCAGTCTCAGTCTCTATGAACATGCCATGCAGTTCAAGGTTCCCTCCATGTTTCAATCTATCATCTAATGTGAGCTGTAACCCCTATTGGGTCACTAGACATTCATTCAAAGCCATATGTTGGCATCACCAGGCGGGAACACACTGCCCCCCTCACATTCACAGCCATATGTTGGCATCACCAGGCGGGAACACACTGCCCCCCTCACATTCACAGCCATATGTTGGCATCACCAGGCGGGAACACACTGCCCCCCTCACATTCACAGCCATATGTTGGCATCACCAGGCGGGAACACACTGCCCCCCTCACATTCACAGCCATATGTTGGCATCACCAGGCGGGAACACACTGCCCCCCTCACATTCACAGCCCCTCAAAGGGCTCAGGAATCTAACACTTTGTTTGAACACCCTTTAACCCAAACACTACCAGCCGCTTCAATAAGTGAAGGATTAAGGCCTGAGGAGCAGTGGAAATGAACGCATGGCTTTACATCTTCTCTCTGCTCAATGCAACATTACCAAAGTCTTCCCAAGATCAACCGGGACATTTCAACTACACAGGAAGGTCATTTCTGTTTCGAGTTACTCCATTTTGACTTGTAGTGTCTAACAAGAGATTGAGATAAATCCCATGTTTTAGGAGAAAACCACTCTGAGTGATTCAGCAATGTTTAGGGGACAAAACATATCAGCCATAATGTTGTGACATATCGTTCAACGTACAATAAACACCAAATGTCAGTCTAATGTGGTCTGTTGTGGTCTCACACCATAATAACACTGTGGTCTGTTGTGGTCTCACACCATAATAACACTGGTCTGTTGTGGTCTCACACCATAATAACACTGGTCTATTGTGGTCTCACACCATAATAACACTGGTCTGTTGTGGTCTCACTCCATAATAACACTGGTCTGTTGTGGTCTCACTCCATAATAACACTGGTCTGTTGTGGTCTCACACCATAATAACACTGTGGTCTGTTGTGGTCTCACTCCATAATAACACTGGTCTGTTGTGGTCTCACACCATAATAACACTGGTCTGTTGTGGTCTCAGTCCATAATAACACTGTGGTCTGTTGTGGTCTCACACTATAATAACACTGTGGTCTGTTGTGGTCTCACTCCATGATAACACTGGTCTGTTGTGGTCTCACTCCATAATAACACTAGTCTGTTGTGGTCTCACACCATAATAACACTGTGGTCTGTTGTGGTCTCACACCATAATAACACTGGTCTGTTGTGGTCTCACACCATAATAACACTGTGGTCTGTTGTGGTCTCACACCATAATAACACTGTGGTCTGTTGTGGTCTCACTCCATAATAACACTGGTCTGTTGTGGTCTCACTCCATAATAACACTGGTCTGTTGTGGTCTCACTCCATAATAACACTGGTCTGTTGTGGTCTCACCCCATAATAACACTGGTCTGTTGTGGTCTCACACCATAATAACACTGGTCTGTTGTGGTCTCACTCCATAATAACACTAGTCTGTTGTGGTCTCACACCATAATAACACTGGTCTGTTGTGGTCTCACACCATAATAACACTGTGGTCTGTTGTGGTCTCACTCCATGATAACACTGGTCTGTTGTGGTCTCACTACATGATAACACTGTGGTCTGTTGTAGTCTCACTCCATAATAACACTGGTCTGTTGTGGTCTAACTCCATAATAACACTAGTCTGTTGTGGTCTCACTCCATAATAACACTGGTCTGCTGTGGTCTCACTCCATGATAACACTGTGGTCTGTTGTAGTCTCACTCCATAATAACACTGGTCTGTTGTGGTCTAACTCCATAATAACACTAGTCTGTTGTGGTCTCACTCCATAATAACACTGGTCTGTTGTGGTCTCACTCCATAATAACACTGGTCTGTTGTGGTCTCACTCCATAATAACACTGGTCTGTTGTGGTCTCACACCATAATAACACTGGTCTGTTGTGGTCTCACTCCATAATCACACTGGTCTGTTGTGGTCTCACACAATAATAACACTGGTCTGTTGTGGTCTCACACCATAATAACACTGGTCTGTTGTGGTCTAACTCCATAATAACACTAGTCTGTTGTGGTCTCACTCCATAATAACAATGTGGTCTGTTGTGGTCTCACACCATAATAACACTGGTCGGTTGTGGTCTCACACTATAATAACACTGGTCTGTTGTGGTCTCACTCCATAATAACACTAGTCTGTTGTGGTCTCACACCATAATAACACTGTGGTCTGTTGTGGTCTCACACTATAATAACACTGGTCTGTTGTGGTCTAACACCATAATAACACTGGTCTGTTGTGGTCTCACACCATAATAACACTGGTCTGTTGTGGTCTCAATCCATAATAACACTGGTCTGTTGTGGTCTCACACCATAATAACACTAGTCTGTTGTGGTCTCACACCATAATAACACTGGTCTGTTGTGGTCTCACTCCATAATAACACTAGTCTGTTGTGGTCTCACACCATAATAACACTGGTCTGTTGTGGTCTCACACCATAATAACACTGTGGTCTGTTGTGGTCTCACTCCATGATAACACTGGTCTGTTGTGGTCTCACTCCATGATAACACTGTGGTCTGTTGTAGTCTCACTCCATAATAACACTGGTCTGTTGTGGTCTAACTCCATAATAACACTAGTCTGTTGTGGTCTCACTCCATAATAACACTGGTCTGTTGTGGTCTCACTCCATAATAACACTGGTCTGTTGTGGTCTCACTCCATAATAACACTGGTCTGTTGTGGTCTCACACCATAATAACACTGTGGTCTGTTGTGGTCTCACACCATAATAACAATGGTCTGTTGTGGTCTCACTCCATAATCACACTGGTCTGTTGTGGTCTCACACAATAATAACACTGGTCTGTTGTGGTCTCACACCATAATAACACTGGTCTGTTGTGGTCTAACTCCATAATAACACTAGTCTGTTGTGGTCTCACTCCATAATAACAATGTGGTCTGTTGTGGTCTCACACCATAATAACACTGGTCGGTTGTGGTCTCACACTATAATAACACTGGTCTGTTGTGGTCTCACTCCATAATAACACTAGTCTGTTGTGGTCTCACACCATAATAACACTGGTCTGTTGTGGTCTAACACCATAATAACACTGGTCTGTTGTGGTCTCACACCATAATAACACTGGTCTGTTGTGGTCTCAATCCATAATAACACTGGTCTGTTGTGGTCTCACACCATAATAACACTGTGGTCTGTTGTGGTCTCACACCATAATAACACTGGTCTGTTGTGGTCTCACTCCATAATAACACTGGTCTGTTGTGGTCTCACTCCATAATAACACTGTGGTCTGTTCTGGTCTCACACCATAATAACACTGGTATGTTGTGGTCTCACTCCATAATAACACTGTGGTCTGTTGTGGTCTCACACCATAATAACACTGGTATGTTGTGGTCTCACTCCATAATAACACTGTGGTCTGTTGTGGTCTCACTCCATAATAACACTGGTCTGTTGTGGTCTCACTCCATAATAACACTGTGGTCTGTTGTGGTCTCACTCCATAATAACACTGGTCTGTTGTGGTCTCACTCCATAATAACACTGTGGTATGTTGTGGTCTCACTCCATAATAACACTGGTCTGTTGTGGTCTCACACCATGATAACACTGGTCTGTTGTGGTCTCACTCCATGATAACACTGTGGTCTGTTGTGGTCTCACACTATAATAGTACTGTGGTCTGTTGTGGTTTCACACCATAATAACAATGGTCTGTTGTGGTCTCACAACATAATAACGCTGTGGTCTGTTGTGGTCTCACTCCATGATAACACTGTGGTCTGTTGTGGTCTCACTCCATAATAACACTGGTCTGTTGTGGTCTCACACCATAATAACACTGTGGTCTGTTGTGGTTTCACACCATAATAACACTGGTCTGTTGTGGTCTCACTCCATAATAACACTGTGGTCTGTTGTGGTTTCACATCATAATAACACTGTGGTCTGTTGTGGTCTCACCCCATAATAACACTGGTCTGTTGTGGTCTTACTCCATAATAACACTGGTCTGTTGTGGTCTCACTCCATAATAACACTGGTCTGTTGTGGTCTCACACCATAATAACACTGGTCTGTTGTGGTCTCACTCCATAATAACACTGGTCTGTTGTGGTCTCACTCCATAATAACACTGGTCTGTTGTGGTCTCACCCCATAATAACACTGGTCTGTTGTGGTCTCACTCCGTAATAACACTGGTCTGCTGTGGTCTCACTCCATAATAACACTGGTCTGTTGTGGTCTCACTCCATAATAACACTGGTCTGTTGTAGTCTCACCCCATAATAACACTGGTCTGTTGTGGTCTCACCCCATAATAACACTGGTCTGTTGTGGTCTCACTCCATAATAACACTGGTCTGTTGTGGTCTCACACCATAATAACACTGTGGTCTGTTGTGGTCTCACACCATAATAACACTGGTCTGTTGTGGTCTCACTCCATAATAACACTGGTCTGTTGTGGTCTCACTCCATAATAACACTGGTCTGTTGTGGTCTCAATCCATAATAACACTGGTCTGTTGTGGTCTCACTCCATAATAACACTGTGGTCTGTTGTGGTCTCACACCATAATAACACTGGTATGTTGTGGTCTCACTCCATAATAACACTGTGGTCTGTTGTGGTCTCACTCCATAATAACACTGGTCTGTTGTGGTCTCACACTATAATATTACTGTGGTCTGTTTTGTTTTCACACCATAATAACAATGGTCTGTTGTGGTCTCACAACATAATAACACTGTGGTCTGTTGTGGTCTCACACCATAATAACACTGGTATGTTGTGGTTTCACAACATAATAACACTGTGGTCTGTTGTGGTCTCACTCCATGATAACACTGTGGTCTGTTGTGGTCTCACTCCATAATAACACTGGTCTGTTGTGGTCTCACTCCATAATAACACTGGTCTGTTGTGGTCTCACTCCATAATAACACTGTGGTATGTTGTGGTCTCACTCCATAATAACACTGTGGTCTGTTGTGGTCTCACTCCATAATAACACTGTGGTCTGTTGTGGTCTCACACCATAATAACACTGGTCTGTTGTGGTCTCACACCATAATAACACTGGTCTGTTGTGGTTTCACACCATAATAACACTGGTCTGTTTTGGTCTCACACCATAATAACACTGGTCTGTTGTAGTCTCACCCCATAATAACACTGGTCTGTTGTGGTCTCACACCATAATAACACTGGTCTGTTTTGGTCTCACACCATAATAACACTGGTCTGTTGTGGTTTCACACCATAATAACACTGGTCTGTTTTGGTCTCACACCATAATAACACTGGTCTGTTGTGGTCTCACTCCATAATAACACTGGTCTGTTGTAGTCTCACCCCATAATAACACTGGTCTGTTGTGGTCTCACACCATAATAACACTGTGGTCTGTTGTGGTCTCACTCCATAATAACAATGGTCTGTTTTGGTCTCACAACATAATAACACTGTGGTCTGTTGTGGTCTCACTCCATGATAACACTGTGGTCTGTTGTGGTCTTACTCCATAATAACACTGGTATGTTGTGGTCTCACATCATAATAACACTGTGGTCTGTTGTGGTCTCAACCCATAATAACACTGGTCTGTTGTGGTCTTACTCCATAATAACACTGGTCTGTTGTGGTCTCACTCCATAATAACACTGGTCTGTTGTGGTCTCACACCATAATAACACTGGTCTGTTGTGGTCTCACTCCATAATAACACTGGTCTGTTGTGGTCTCACTCCATAATAACACTGGTCTGTTGTGGTCTCACCCCATAATAACACTGGTCTGTTGTGGTCTCACTCCATGATAACACTGTGGTCTGTTGTGGTCTCACTCCATAATAACACTGGTCTGTTGTGGTCTCACACCATAATAACACTGTGGTCTGTTGTGGTTTCACACCATAATAACACTGGTCTGTTGTGGTCTCACTCCATAATAACACTGTGGTCTGTTGTGGTTTCACATCATAATAACACTGTGGTCTGTTGTGGTCTCACCCCATAATAACACTGGTCTGTTGTGGTCTTACTCCATAATAACACTGGTCTGTTGTGGTCTCACTCCATAATAACACTGGTCTGTTGTGGTCTCACACCGTAATAACACTGGTCTGTTGTGGTCTCACTCCATAATAACACTGGTCTGTTGTGGTCTCACTCCATAATAACACTGGTCTGTTGTGGTCTCACCCCATAATAACACTGGTCTGTTGTGGTCTCACTCCGTAATAACACTGGTCTGCTGTGGTCTCACTCCATAATAACACTGGTCTGTTGTGGTCTCACTCCATAATAACACTGGTCTGTTGTAGTCTCACCCCATAATAACACTGGTCTGTTGTGGTCTCACCACATAATAACACTGGTCTGTTGTGGTCTCACTCCATAATAACACTGGTCTGTTGTGGTCTCACACCATAATAACACTGTGGTCTGTTGTGGTCTCACACCATAATAACACTGGTCTGTTGTGGTCTCACTCCATAATAACACTGGTCTGTTGTGGTCTCACTCCATAATAACACTGGTCTGTTGTGGTCTCAATCCATAATAACACTGGTCTGTTGTGGTCTCACTCCATAATAACACTGTGGTCTGTTGTGGTCTCACACTATAATAGTACTGTGGTCTGTTGTGTTTTCACACCATAATAACAATGGTCTGTTGTGGTCTCACAACATAATAACACTGTGGTCTGTTGTGGTCTCACACCATAATAACACTGGTATGTTGTGGTTTCACAACATAATAACACTGTGGTCTGTTGTGGTCTCACTCCATGATAACACTGTGGTCTGTTGTGGTCTCACTCCATAATAACACTGGTCTGTTGTGGTCTCACTCCATAATAACACTGGTCTGTTGTGGTCTCACTCCATAATAACACTGTGGTATGTTGTGGTCTCACTCCATAATAACACTGTGGTCTGTTGTGGTCTCACTCCATAATAACACTGTGGTCTGTTGTGGTCTCACACCATAATAACACTGGTCTGTTGTGGTCTCACACCATAATAACACTGGTCTGTTGTGGTTTCACACCATAATAACACTGGTCTGTTTTGGTCTCACACCATAATAACACTGGTCTGTTGTGGTCTCACTCCATAATAATACTGGTCTATTAGGGTCTCACTCCATAATAACACTGTGGTCTGTTGTGGTCTCACAACATAATAACACTGTGGTCTGTTGTGGTCTCACTCCATGATAACACTGGTCTGTTGTGGTCTCACTCCGTAATAACACTGGTCTGTTGTGGTCTCACTCCATAATAACACTGGTCTGTTGTGGTCTCACTCCATAATAACACTGGTCTGTTGTAGTCTCACCCCATAATAACACTGGTCTGTTGTGGTCTCACCCCATAATAACACTGGTCTGTTGTGGTCTCACTCCATAATAACACTGGTCTGTTGTGGTCTCACTCCATGATAACACTGGTCTGTTGTGGTCTCACTCCATAATAACACTGGTCTGTTGTGGTCTCACTCCATGATAACACTGTGGTCTGTTGTGGTCTCACATCATAATAACACTGGTCTGTTGTGGTCTCACTCCATGATAACACTGTGGTCTGTTGTGGTCTCACTCCATAATAACACTGGTCTGTTGTGGTCTCACTCCATAATAACACTGGTCTGTTGTCGTCTCACCCCATAATAACACTGGTCTGTTGTGGTCTCACTCCATGATAACACTGTGGTCTGTTGTGGTCTCTCCATAATAACACTGGTCTGTTGTGGTCTCACTCCATGATAACACTGTGGTCTGTTGTGGTCTCACCCCATAATAACACTGGTCTGTTGTGGTCTCACTCCATAATAACACTGTGGTCTGTTGTAGTCTCACTCCATAATAACACTGGTCTGTTGTGGTCTCACTCCATAATAACACTGTGGTCTGTTGTGGTCTCACTCCATAATAACACTGGTCTGTTGTGGTCTCACTCCATGATAACACTGTGGTCTGTTGTGGTCTCACCCCATAATAACACTGGTCTGTTGTGGTCTCACTCCATGATAACACTGTGGTCTGTTGTGGTCTCACTCCATAATAACACTGGTCTGTTGTGGTCTCACTCCATGATAACACTGTGGTCTGTTGTGGTCTCACTCCATAATAACACTGGTCTGTTGTGGTCTCACACCATAATAACACTGTGGTCTGTTGTGGTTTCACACCATAATAACACTGGTCTGTTGTGGTCTCACTCCATAATAACACTGTGGTCTGTTGTGGTCTCACTCCATAATAACACTGTGGTCTGTTGTGGTTTCACACCATAATAACACTGGTCTGTTGTGGTCTCACTCCATAATAACACTGGTCTGTTGTTGTCTCACTCCATAATAACACTGGTCTGTTGTGGTCTCACTCCATAATAACACTGGTCTGTTGTGGTCTCACTCCATAATAACACTGGTCTGTTGTGGTCTCACTCCATAATAACACTGGTCTGTTGTGGTCTCACTCCATAATAACACTGGTCTGTTGTGGTCTCACCCCATAATAACACTGGTCTGTTGTGGTTTCCCTCCATAATAACACTGGTCTGTTGTGGTCTCACTCCATAATAACACTGGTCTGTTGTGGTCTAACTCCATAATAACACTAGTCTGTTGTGGTCTCACTCCATAATAACAATGTGGTCTGTTGTGGTCTCACACCATAATAACACTGGTCGGTTGTGGTCTCACACTATAATAACACTGGTCTGTTGTGGTCTCACTCCATAATAACACTAGTCTGTTGTGGTCTCACACCATAATAACACTGGTCTGTTGTGGTCTAACACCATAATAACACTGGTCTGTTGTGGTCTCACACCATAATAACACTGGTCTGTTGTGGTCTCAATCCATAATAACACTGGTCTGCTGTGGTCTCACACCATAATAACACTGTGGTCTGTTGTGGTCTCACACCATAATAACACTGGTCTGTTGTGGTCTCACTCCATAATAACACTGGTCTGTTGTGGTCTCACTCCATAATAACACTGTGGTCTGTTCTGGTCTCACACCATAATAACACTGGTATGTTGTGGTCTCACTCCATAATAACACTGTGGTCTGTTGTGGTCTCACACCATAATAACACTGGTATGTTGTGGTCTCACTCCATAATAACACTGTGGTCTGTTGTGGTCTCACTCCATAATAACACTGGTCTGTTGTGGTCTCACTCCATAATAACACTGTGGTCTGTTGTGGTCTCACTCCATAATAACACTGGTCTGTTGTGGTCTCACTCCATAATAACACTGTGGTATGTTGTGGTCTCACTCCATAATAACACTGGTCTGTTGTGGTCTCACACCATGATAACACTGGTCTGTTGTGGTCTCACTCCATGATAACACTGTGGTCTGTTGTGGTCTCACACTATAATAGTACTGTGGTCTGTTGTGGTTTCACACCATAATAACAATGGTCTGTTGTGGTCTCACAACATAATAACGCTGTGGTCTGTTGTGGTCTCACTCCATGATAACACTGTGGTCTGTTGTGGTCTCACTCCATAATAACACTGGTCTGTTGTGGTCTCACACCATAATAACACTGTGGTCTGTTGTGGTTTCACACCATAATAACACTGGTCTGTTGTGGTCTCACTCCATAATAACACTGTGGTCTGTTGTGGTTTCACATCATAATAACACTGTGGTCTGTTGTGGTCTCACCCCATAATAACACTGGTCTGTTGTGGTCTTACTCCATAATAACACTGGTCTGTTGTGGTCTCACTCCATAATAACACTGGTCTGTTGTGGTCTCACACCATAATAACACTGGTCTGTTGTGGTCTCACTCCATAATAACACTGGTCTGTTGTGGTCTCACTCCATAATAACACTGGTCTGTTGTGGTCTCACCCCATAATAACACTGGTCTATTGTGGTCTCACTCCGTAATAACACTGGTCTGCTGTGGTCTCACTCCATAATAACACTGGTCTGTTGTGGTCTCACTCCATAATAACACTGGTCTGTTGTAGTCTCACCCCATAATAACACTGGTCTGTTGTGGTCTCACCCCATAATAACACTGGTCTGTTGTGGTCTCACTCCATAATAACACTGGTCTGTTGTGGTCTCACACCATAATAACACTGTGGTCTGTTGTGGTCTCACACCATAATAACACTGGTCTGTTGTGGTCTCACTCCATAATAACACTGGTCTGTTGTGGTCTCACTCCATAATAACACTGGTCTGTTGTGGTCTCAATCCATAATAACACTGGTCTGTTGTGGTCTCACTCCATAATAACACTGTGGTCTGTTGTGGTCTCACACCATAATAACACTGGTATGTTGTGGTCTCACTCCATAATAACACTGTGGTCTGTTGTGGTCTCACTCCATAATAACACTGGTCTGTTGTGGTCTCACACTATAATAGTACTGTGGTCTGTTGTGTTTTCACACCATAATAACAATGGTCTGTTGTGGTCTCACAACATAATAACACTGTGGTCTGTTGTGGTCTCACACCATAATAACACTGGTATGTTGTGGTTTCACAACATAATAACACTGTGGTCTGTTGTGGTCTCACTCCATGATAACACTGTGGTCTGTTGTGGTCTCACACCATAATAACACTGGTCTGTTGTGGTCTCACACCATAATAACACTGGTCTGTTGTGGTTTCACACCATAATAACACTGGTCTGTTTTGGTCTCACACCATAATAACACTGGTCTGTTGTGGTCTCACTCCATAATAATACTGGTCTATTAGGGTCTCACTCCATAATAACACTGTGGTCTGTTGTGGTCTCACTCCATAATAACAATGGTCTGTTTTGGTCTCACAACATAATAACACTGTGGTCTGTTGTGGTCTCACTCCATGATAACACTGTGGTCTGTTGTGGTCTTACTCCATAATTACACTGGTATGTTGTGGTCTCACATCATAATAACACTGTGGTCTGTTGTGGTCTCAACCCATAATAACACTGGTCTGTTGTGGTCTTACTCCATAATAACACTGGTCTGTTGTGGTCTCACTCCATAATAACACTGGTCTGTTGTGGTCTCACACCATAATAACACTGGTCTGTTGTGGTCTCACTCCATAATAACACTGGTCTGTTGTGGTCTCACTCCATAATAACACTGGTCTGTTGTGGTCTCACCCCATAATAACACTGGTCTGTTGTGGTCTCACTCCATGATAACACTGTGGTCTGTTGTGGTCTCACTCCATAATAACACTGGTCTGTTGTGGTCTCACACCATAATAACACTGTGGTCTGTTGTGGTCTCACACCATAATAACACTGGTCTGTTGTGGTCTCACTCCATAATAACACTGTGGTATGTTGTGGTCTCACTCCATAATAACACTGTGGTCTGTTGTGGTCTCACTCCATAATAACACTGGTCTGTTGTGGTCTCACCACATAATAACACTGGTCTGTTGTGGTCTCACTCCATAATAACACTGGTCTGTTGTGGTCTCACACCATAATAACACTGTGGTCTGTTGTGGTCTCACACCATAATAACACTGGTCTGTTGTGGTCTCACTCCATAATAACACTGGTCTGTTGTGGTCTCACTCCATAATAACACTGGTCTGTTGTGGTCTCAATCCATAATAACACTGGTCTGTTGTGGTCTCACTCCATAATAACACTGTGGTCTGTTGTGGTCTCACACTATAATAGTACTGTGGTCTGTTGTGTTTTCACACCATAATAACAATGGTCTGTTGTGGTCTCACAACATAATAACACTGTGGTCTGTTGTGGTCTCACACCATAATAACACTGGTATGTTGTGGTTTCACAACATAATAACACTGTGGTCTGTTGTGGTCTCACTCCATGATAACACTGTGGTCTGTTGTGGTCTCACTCCATAATAACACTGGTCTGTTGTGGTCTCACTCCATAATAACACTGGTCTGTTGTGGTCTCACTCCATAATAACACTGTGGTATGTTGTGGTCTCACTCCATAATAACACTGTGGTCTGTTGTGGTCTCACTCCATAATAACACTGTGGTCTGTTGTGGTCTCACACCATAATAACACTGGTCTGTTGTGGTCTCACACCATAATAACACTGGTCTGTTGTGGTTTCACACCATAATAACACTGGTCTGTTTTGGTCTCACACCATAATAACACTGGTCTGTTGTGGTCTCACTCCATAATAACAATGGTCTGTTTTGGTCTCACAACATAATAACACTGTGGTCTGTTGTGGTCTCACTCCATGATAACACTGGTCTGTTGTGGTCTCACTCCGTAATAACACTGGTCTGTTGTGGTCTCACTCCATAATAACACTGGTCTGTTGTGGTCTCACTCCATAATAACACTGGTCTGTTGTAGTCTCACCCCATAATAACACTGGTCTGTTGTGGTCTCACCCCATAATAACACTGGTCTGTTGTGGTCTCACTCCATAATAACACTGGTCTGTTGTGGTCTCACTCCATGATAACACTGGTCTGTTGTGGTCTCACTCCATAATAACACTGGTCTGTTGTGGTCTCACTCCATGATAACACTGTGGTCTGTTGTGGTCTCACATCATAATAACACTGGTCTGTTGTGGTCTCACTCCATGATAACACTGTGGTCTGTTGTGGTCTCACTCCATAATAACACTGGTCTGTTGTGGTCTCACTCCATAATAACACTGGTCTGTTGTCGTCTCACCCCATAATAACACTGGTCTGTTGTGGTCTCACTCCATGATAACACTGTGGTCTGTTGTGGTCTCTCCATAATAACACTGGTCTGTTGTGGTCTCACTCCATGATAACACTGTGGTCTGTTGTGGTCTCACCCCATAATAACACTGGTCTGTTGTGGTCTCACTCCATAATAACACTGTGGTCTGTTGTAGTCTCACTCCATAATAACACTGGTCTGTTGTGGTCTCACTCCATAATAACACTGTGGTCTGTTGTGGTCTCACTCCATAATAACACTGGTCTGTTGTGGTCTCACTCCATGATAACACTGTGGTCTGTTGTGGTCTCACCCCATAATAACACTGGTCTGTTGTGGTCTCACTCCATGATAACACTGTGGTCTGTTGTGGTCTCACTCCATAATAACACTGGTCTGTTGTGGTCTCACTCCATGATAACACTGTGGTCTGTTGTGGTCTCACTCCATAATAACACTGGTCTGTTGTGGTCTCACACCATAATAACACTGTGGTCTGTTGTGGTTTCACACCATAATAACACTGGTCTGTTGTGGTCTCACTCCATAATAACACTGTGGTCTGTTGTGGTCTCACTCCATAATAACACTGTGGTCTGTTGTGGTTTCACACCATAATAACACTGGTCTGTTGTGGTCTCACTCCATAATAACACTGGTCTGTTGTTGTCTCACTCCATAATAACACTGGTCTGTTGTGGTCTCACTCCATAATAACACTGGTCTGTTGTGGTCTCACTCCATAATAACACTGGTCTGTTGTGGTCTCACTCCATAATAACACTGGTCTGTTGTGGTCTCACTCCATAATAACACTGGTCTGTTGTGGTCTCACCCCATAATAACACTGGTCTGTTGTGGTTTCCCTCCATAATAACACTGGTCTGTTGTGGTCTCACTCCATAATAACACTGGTCTGTTGTGGTCTCACTCCATAATAACACTGGTCTGTTGTGGTCTCACTCCATAATAACACTGGTCTGTTGTGGTCTCACCCCATAATAACACTGGTCTGTTGTGGTCTCACTCCATAATAACACTGGTCTGTTGTGGTCTCACTCCATAATAACACTGGTCTGTTGTGGTCTCACTCCATAATAACACTGGTCTGTTGTGGTCTCACCCCATAATAACACTGGTCTGTTGTGGTCTCACTCCATAATAACACTGGTCTGTTGTGGTCTCACCCCATAATAACACTGGTCTGTTGTGGTCTCACTCCATAATAACACTGGTCTGTTGTGTCACTCCATAATAACACTGGTCTGTTGTGGTCTCACTCCATAATAACACTGGTCTGTTGTGGTCTCACTCCATAATAAAACTGGTCTGTTGTGGTCTCACACCATAATAACACTGGTCTGTTGTGGTCTCACTCCATAATAACACTGGTCTGTTGTGGTCTCACCCCATAATAACACTGGTCTGGTGTGGTCTCACTCCATAATAACACTGTGGTCTGTTGTGGTCTCACTCCATAATAACACTGGTCTGGTGTGGTCTCACTCCATAATAACACTGTGGTCTGTTGTGGTCTCACTCCATAATAACACTGGTCTGTTGTGGTTTCACACCATAATAACACTGTGGTCTGTTGTGGTTTCACTCAATAATAACACTGTGGTCTGTTGTGGTCTCACTCCATAATAACACTGGTCTGTTGTGGTCTCACTCCATAATAACACTGGTCTGTTGTGGTTTCACACCATAATAACACTGTGGTCTGTTGTGGTTTCACTCCATAATAACACTGGTCTGTTGTGGTCTCACACCATAATAACACTGGTCTGGTGTGGTCTCACACTGTAATAACACTGTGGTCTGTTGTGGTCTCACACCATAATAACACTGGTCTGTTGTGGTCTCACTCCATAATAACACTGGTCTGTTGTGGTCTCACTCCATAATAACACTTTGGTCTGTTGTGGTCTCACTCCATAATAACACTGGTCTGTTGTGGTTTCACACCATAATAACACTGGTCTGTTGTGGTCTCACTCCATGATAACACTGGTCTGTTGTGGTCTCACTCCATGATAACACTGGTCTGTTGTGGTCTCACACCATAATAACACTGTGGTCTGTTGTGGTCTCACACTGTAATAACACTGTGGTCTGTTGTGGTCTCACACCATAATAACACTGGTCTGTTGTGGTCTCACTCCATAATAACACTGTTCTATTGTGGTCTCACTCCATAATAACACTGGTCTGTTGTGGTCTCACTCCATAATAACACTGGTCTGTTGTGGTCTCACTCCATAATAACACTGGTCTGTTGTGGTCTCACTCCATAATAACACTGGTCTGTTGTGGTCTCACTCCATAATAACACTGGTCTGTTGTGGTCTCACTCCATAATAACACTGGTCTGTTGTGGTCTCACCCCATAATAACACTGGTCTGTTGTGGTCTCACTCCATAATAACACTGGTCTGTTGTGGTCTCACCCCATAATAACACTGGTCTGTTGTGGTCTCACTCCATAATAACACTGGTCTGTTGTGGTCTAACACCATAATAACACTGGTCTGTTGTGGTCTCACTCCATAATAACACTGGTCTGTTGTGGTCTCACTCCATAATAAAACTGGTCTGTTGTGGTCTCACACCATAATAACACTGGTCTGTTGTGGTCTCACTCCATAATAACACTGGTCTGTTGTGGTCTCACCCCATAATAACACTGGTCTGGTGTGGTCTCACTCCATAATAACACTGTGGTCTGTTGTGGTCTCACTCCATAATAACACTGGTCTGGTGTGGTCTCACTCCATAATAACACTGTGGTCTGTTGTGGTCTCACTCCATAATAACACTGGTCAGTTGTGGTTTCACACCATAATAACACTGTGGTCTGTTGTGGTTTCACTCAATAATAACACTGTGGTCTGTTGTGGTCTCACTCCATAATAACACTGGTCTGTTGTGGTCTCACTCCATAATAACACTGGTCTGTTGTGGTCTCACTCCATAATAACACTTTGGTCTGTTGTGGTCTCACTCCATAATAACACTGGTCTGTTGTGGTTTCACACCATAATAACACTGGTCTGTTGTGGTCTCACTCCATGATAACACTGGTCTGTTGTGGTCTCACTCCATGATAACACTGGTCTGTTGTGGTCTCACACCATAATAACACTGTGGTCTGTTGTGGTCTCACACTGTAATAACACTGTGGTCTGTTGTGGTCTCACACTGTAATAACACTGTGGTCTGTTGTGGTCTCACACCATAATAACACTGTTCTATTGTGGTCTCACTCCATAATAACACTGGTCTGTTGTGGTCTCACTCCATAATAACACTGGTCTGTTGTGGTCTCACTCCATAATAACACTGGTCTGTTGTGGTCTCACTCCATAATAACACTGGTCTGTTGTGTTCTCACTCCATAATAACACTGGTCTGTTGTGGTCTCACTCCATAATAACACTGGTCTGTTGTGGTCTCACCCCATAATAACACTGGTATGTTGTGGTCTCACTCCATAATAACACTGGTCTGTTGTGGTCTAACACCATAATAACACTGGTCTGTTGTGGTCTCACTCCATAATAACACTGGTCTGTTGTGGTCTCACTCCATAATAAAACTGGTCTGTTGTGGTCTCACACCATAATAACACTGGTCTGTTGTGGTCTCACTCCATAATAACACTGGTCTGTTGTGGTCTCACCCCATAATAACACTGGTCTGGTGTGGTCTCACTCCATAATAACACTGTGGTCTGTTGTGGTCTCACTCCATAATAACAATGGTCTGGTGTGGTCTCACTCCATAATAACACTGTGGTCTGTTGTGGTCTCACTCCATAATAACACTGGTCAGTTGTGGTTTCACACCATAATAACACTGTGGTCTGTTGTGGTTTCACTCAATAATAACACTGTGGTCTGTTGTGGTCTCACTCCATAATAACACTGGTCTGTTGTGGTCTCACTCCATAGTAACACTGGTCTGTTGTGGTCTCACTCCATAATAACACTGGTCTGTTGTGGTCTCACCCCATAATAACACTGGTCTGTTGTGGTCTCACTCCATAATAACACTGGTCTGTTGTGGTCTCACTCCATAATAACACTGGTCTGTTGTGGTCTCACCCCATAATAACACTGGTCTGTTGTGGTCTCACTCCATAATAACACTGGTCTGTTGTGGTCTCACCCCATAATAACACTGGTCTGTTGTGGTCTCACTCCATAATAACACTGGTCTGTTGTGGTCTCACCCCATAATAACACTGGTCTGTTGTGGTCTCACTCCATAATAACACTGGTCTGTTGTGGTCTAACACCATAATAACACTGGTCTGTTGTGGTCTCACTCCATAATAACACTGGTCTGTTGTGGTCTCACTCCATAATAAAACTGGTCTGTTGTGGTCTCACACCATAATAACACTGGTCTGTTGTGGTCTCACTCCATAATAACACTGGTCTGTTGTGGTCTCACCCCATAATAACACTGGTCTGGTGTGGTCTCACTCCATAATAACACTGTGGTCTGTTGTGGTCTCACTCCATAATAACACTGGTCTGGTGTGGTCTCACTCCATAATAACACTGTGGTCTGTTGTGGTCTCACTCCATAATAACACTGGTCAGTTGTGGTTTCACACCATAATAACACTGTGGTCTGTTGTGGTTTCACTCAATAATAACACTGTGGTCTGTTGTGGTCTCACTCCATAATAACACTGGTCTGTTGTGGTCTCACTCCATAGTAACACTGGTCTGTTGTGGTCTCACTCCATAATAACACTGGTCTGTTGTGGTCTCACCCCATAATAACACTGGTCTGTTGTGGTCTCACTCCATAATAACATTGGTCTGTTGTGGTCTCACTCCATAATAACACTGGTCTGTTGTGGTCTCACCCCATAATAACACTGGTCTGTTGTGGTCTCACTCCATAATAACACTGGTCTGTTGTGGTCTCACCCCATAATAACACTGGTCTGTTGTGGTCTCACTCCATAATAACACTGGTCTGTTGTGTCACTCCATAATAACACTGGTCTGTTGTGGTCTCACTCCATAATAACACTGGTCTGTTGTGGTCTCACTCCATAATAACACTGGTCTGTTGTGGTCTCACCCCATAATAACACTGGTCTGGTGTGGTCTCACTCCATAATAACACTGTGGTCTGTTGTGGTCTCACTCCATAATAACACTGGTCTGGTGTGGTCTCACTCCATAATAACACTGTGGTCTGTTGTGGTCTCACTCCATAATAACACTGGTCTGTTGTGGTTTCACACCATAATAACACTGTGGTCTGTTGTGGTTTCACTCCATAATAACACTGGTCTGTTGTGGTCTCACACCATAATAACACTGGTCTGGTGTGGTCTCACACTGTAATAACACTGTGGTCTGTTGTGGTCTCACACCATAATAACACTGGTCTGTTGTGGTCTCACTCCATAATAACACTGGTCTGTTGTGGTCTCACTCCATAATAACACTTTGGTCTGTTGTGGTCTCACTCCATAATAACACTGGTCTGTTGTGGTCTCACTCCATAATAACACTGGTCTGTTGTGGTCTCACACCATAATAACACTGGTCTGTTGTGGTCTCACTCCATGATAACACTGGTCTGTTGTGGTCTCACTCCATGATAACACTGGTCTGTTGTGGTCTCACACCATAATAACACTGTGGTCTGTTGTGGTCTCACACTGTAATAACACTGTGGTCTGTTGTGGTCTCACACCATAATAACACTGGTCTGTTGTGGTCTCACTCCATAATAACACTGTTCTATTGTGGTCTCACTCCATAATAACACTGGTCTGTTGTGGTCTCACTCCATAATAACACTGGTCTGTTGTGGTCTCACTCCATAATAACACTGGTCTGTTGTGGTCTCACTCCATAATAACACTGGTCTGTTGTGGTCTCACTCCATAATAACACTGGTCTGTTGTGGTCTCACTCCATAATAACACTGGTCTGTTGTGGTCTCACCCCATAATAACACTGGTCTGTTGTGGTCTCACTCCATAATAACACTGGTCTGTTGTGGTCTCACTCCATAATAACACTGGTCTGTTGTGGTCTCACTCCATAATAACACTGGTCTGTTGTGGTCTCACCCCATAATAACACTGGTCTGTTGTGGTCTCACTCCATAATAACACTGGTCTGTTGTGGTCTAACACCATAATAACACTGGTCTGTTGTGGTCTCACTCCATAATAACACTGGTCTGTTGTGGTCTCACTCCATAATAACACTGGTCTGTTGTGGTCTCACTCCATAATAACACTGGTCTGTTGTGGTCTCACTCCATAATAACACTGGTCTGTTGTGGTCTCACTCCATAATAACACTGGTCTGTTGTGGTCTCACCCCATAATAACACTGGTCTGTTGTGGTCTCACTCCATAATAACACTGGTCTGTTGTGGTCTCACCCCATAATAACACTGGTCTGTTGTGGTCTCACTCCATAATAACACTGGTCTGTTGTGGTCTAACACCATAATAACACTGGTCTGTTGTGGTCTCACTCCATAATAACACTGGTCTGTTGTGGTCTCACTCCATAATAAAACTGGTCTGTTGTGGTCTCACACCATAATAACACTGGTCTGTTGTGGTCTCACTCCATAATAACACTGGTCTGTTGTGGTCTCACCCCATAATAACACTGGTCTGGTGTGGTCTCACTCCATAATAACACTGTGGTCTGTTGTGGTCTCACTCCATAATAACACTGGTCTGGTGTGGTCTCACTCCATAATAACACTGTGGTCTGTTGTGGTCTCACTCCATAATAACACTGGTCAGTTGTGGTTTCACACCATAATAACACTGTGGTCTGTTGTGGTTTCACTCAATAATAACACTGTGGTCTGTTGTGGTCTCACTCCATAATAACACTGGTCTGTTGTAGTCTCACTCCATAATAACACTGGTCTGTTGTGGTCTCACTCCATGATAACACTGTGGTCTGTTGTGGTCTCACTCCATAATAACACTGGTCTGTTGTGGTCTCACACCATAATAACACTGTGGTCTGTTGTGGTTTCACACCATAATAACATTGGTCTGTTGTGGTCTCACTCCATGATAACACTGGTCTGTTGTGGTCTCACACCATAATAACACTGGTCTGTTGTGGTCTCACTCCATAATAACACTGGTCTGTTGTGGTCTCACACTGTAATAACACTGTGGTCTGTTGTGGTCTCACTCCATAATAACACTGGTCTGTTGTGGTCTCACACCATAATAACACTGGTCTGTTGTGGTCTCACTCCATAATAAAACTGGTCTGTTGTGGTCTCACACCATAATAACACTGGTCTGTTGTGGTCTCACTCCATAATAACACTGGTCTGTTGTGGTCTCACTCCATAATAACACTGGTCTGTTGTGGTCTCACTCCATGATAACACTGTGGTCTGTTGTGGTCTCACTCCATAATAACACTGGTCTGTTGTGGTCTCACACCATAATAACACTGTGGTCTGTTGTGGTTTCACACCATAATAACATTGGTCTGTTGTGGTTTCACACCATAATAACACTGTGGTCTGTTGTGGTTTCACTCCATAATAACACTGGTCTGTTGTGGTCTCACACCATAATAACACTGGTCTGGTGTGGTCTCACACTGTAATAACACTGTGGTCTGTTGTGGTCTCACACCATAATAACACTGGTCTGTTGTGGTCTCACTCCATAATAACACTGGTCTGTTGTGGTCTCACTCCATAATAACACTTTGGTCTGTTGTGGTCTCACTCCATAATAACACTGGTCTGTTGTGGTTTCACACCATAATAACACTGGTCTGTTGTGGTCTCACTCCATGATAACACTGGTCTGTTGTGGTCTCACTCCATGATAACACTGGTCTGTTGTGGTCTCACACCATAATAACACTGTGGTCTGTTGTGGTCTCACACTGTAATAACACTGTGGTCTGTTGTGGTCTCACACCATAATAACACTGGTCTGTTGTGGTCTCACTCCATAATAACACTGTTCTATTGTGGTCTCACTCCATAATAACACTGTGGTCTGTTGTGGTCTCACACTATAATAACACTGTGGTCTGTTGTGGTCTCACTCCATAATAACACTGTTCTATTGTGGTCTCACTCCATAATAACACTGTGGTCTGTTGTGGTCTCACACTATAATAACACTGTGGTCTGTTGTGGTCTCACTCCATAGTAACACTGTGGTCTGTTGTGGTCTCACTCAATAATAACACTGGTCTGTTGTGGTCTCACTCCATAATAACACTGGTCTGTTGTGGTTTCACACCATAATAACACTGGTCTGTTTTGGTCTCACTCCATGATAACACTGGTCTGTTGTGGTCTCACACTATAATAACACTGTGGTCTGTTGTGGTCTCACACCATAATAACACTGTGGTCTGTTGTGGTCTCACTACAAAATAACACTGGTCTGTTGTGGTCTCACTCCATAATAACACTGGTCTGTTGTGGTCTCACACTATAATAACACTGTGGTCTGTTGTGTTCTCACTCCATGATAACACTGTGGTCTGTTGTGGTCTCACTCCATAATAACACTGGTCTGTTGTGGTCTCACACTGTAATAACACTGTGGTCTGTTGTGGTCTCACACTGTAATAACACTGGTCTGTTGTGGTCTCACACTGTAATAACACTGTGGTCTGTTGTGGTCTCACTCCATAATAACACTGGTCTGTTGTTGTCTCACACTATAATAACACTGTGGTCTGTTGTGTTCTCACTCCATGATAACACTGTGGTCTGTTGTGGTCTCACTCCATGATAACACTGGTCTGTTGTGGTCTCACACCATAATAACACTGTGGTCTGTTGTGGTCTCACACTGTAATAACACTGTGGTCTGTTGTGGTCTCACACCATAATAACACTGGTCTGTTGTGGTCTCACTCCATAATAACACTGTTCTATTGTGGTCTCACTCCATAATAACACTGTGGTCTGTTGTGGTCTCACACTATAATAACACTGTGGTCTGTTGTGGTCTCACTCCATAATAACACTGTTCTATTGTGGTCTCACTCCATAATAACACTGTGGTCTGTTGTGGTCTCACACTATAATAACACTGTGGTCTGTTGTGGTCTCACTCCATAGTAACACTGTGGTCTGTTGTGGTCTCACTCAATAATAACACTGGTCTGTTGTGGTCTCACTCCATAATAACACTGGTCTGTTGTGGTTTCACACCATAATAACACTGGTCTGTTTTGGTCTCACTCCATGATAACACTGGTCTGTTGTGGTCTCACACTATAATAACACTGTGGTCTGTTGTGGTCTCACACCATAATAACACTGTGGTCTGTTGTGGTCTCACTACATAATAACACTGGTCTGTTGTGGTCTCACTCCATAATAACACTGGTCTGTTGTGGTCTCACACTATAATAACACTGTGGTCTGTTGTGTTCTCACTCCATGATAACACTGTGGTCTGTTGTGGTCTCACTCCATAATAACACTGGTCTGTTGTGGTCTCACACTGTAATAACACTGTGGTCTGTTGTGGTCTCACACTGTAATAACACTGGTCTGTTGTGGTCTCACACTGTAATAACACTGTGGTCTGTTGTGGTCTCACTCCATAATAACACTGGTCTGTTGTGGTTTCACTCCATAATAACACTGGTCTGTTGTGGTTTCACTCCATAATAACACTGTGGTCTGTTGTGGTCTCACTCCATAATAACACTGGTCTGTTGTTGTCTCACACTATAATAACACTGTGGTCTGTTGTGGTCTCACACTATAATAACACTGTGGTCTGTTGTGGTCTCACACTATAATAACACTGTGGTCTGTTGTGCTCTCACACTATAATAACACTGTGGTCTGTTGTGGTCTCACACTATAATAACACTGGTCTGTTGTGGTCTCACTCTGTAATAACACTGTGGTCTGTTGTGGTCTCACACCGTAAGAACAACTTTGATAAAAGCCAGTTCGCTGATAAATGCTTCCTCTACAGCTCATATCAGCGGCCAGGCGAGGGAAGTTGTTTTTCTCTTGGTTCATCTGTGAACTTTTTACTCCCGTTGATAAACAGACTGTGTTTTCTCCATATTTCTATCAGCCATGAAGATGCTGCTATCAGGAAAAATGAAGAGGAGAGCTGAGTAATGAAGTGAGCTGTGATAGGAAACTACCTGATAACACTGTCATATAATACATTATATTAGTACTTAACATTCTGCAGGATGAACACAGAGAGAAGAGAGAGGAGACTTTTCCTTTGGTTCAGATGATCTCTCCTCTCCTCCACTGTGGTTCTACATGCTGCTGAGGAAGGTAGTATTCAGACTAGGTAGGCTAGATAGTTAGTATTCATGTTAGGTAGTTAGTATTCAGACTAGGTAGGTTAGGTAGTCAGTATTCAGACTAGGTAGGTTAGGTCGATAGTATTCAGACTAGGTAGGTTAGGTAGTCAGTATTCAGACTAGGTAGGTTAGGTCTATAGTATTCATGTTAGGTAGTTAAGTATACAGACTAGGTTGGTTAGGTAGTCAGTATTCAGACTAGGTAGGTTAGGTCTATAGTATTCATGTTAGGTAGTTAGTATTCAGACTAGGTAGGTTAGGTAGTCAGTACTCAGACTAGGTAGGTTAGGTCGATAGTATTCAGACTAGGTAGGTAAGGTCTATATTATTCAGACTAGGTAGGTTAGGTAGTTAGTATTCAGGTTAGGTAGTTAGTATACAGACTAGGTAGGTTAGGTAGTCAGTATACAGACTAGGTAGGTTAGGTAGTCAGTATACAGACTAGGTAGGTTAGGTAGTCAGTATTCAGACTAGGTAGGTTAGGTCGATAGTATTCAGACTAGGTAGGTTAGGTCGATAGTATTCAGACTAGGTAGGTAAGGTCTATAGTATTCAGACTAGGTAGGTTAGGTAGTTAGTATTCAGGTTAGGTAGTTAGTATACAGACTAGGTAGGTTAGGTAGTTAGTATTCAGACCATGTAGGTTATTTCGATAGTATTTAGACTAGGTAGGTTAGGTAGTTAGTATTCAGGTTAGATAGGTTAGGTAGTTAGTATTCAGGTTAGGTAGTTAGTATTCAGACTTGGTAGGTTAAGTAGTTAGTATTCAGGCTAGGTAGTTAGTATTCAGACTTGGTAGGTTAGGTAGATGGTATTCAAGCTCGGTAGTTCGTTTTTAGACTAGGTAGGTTATGGAGTTAGTATTCATGCTAGGTAGTTGGTATTCAGACTAGGTAGGTTAGGTAGTTAGTATTCAGAATCGGAAGGTTAGTTAGTTAGTATTCAGGCTAGATATATTAGGTAGTTATTATTCAGGCTAGGTGGAACTGCTACGGAAGACGCCTTCCATGTCCATATTGGGCTGACTATTTCATTACATAAAACAAATGGTTGCGTGCCATGTCATTGGCAGTGCAGTTGGGCGTCAGATTGCTGTATCATATGATGCATTTAGCTGACAGTATAAACACCTATCCAGGCAATGTGGCCACAGGCTTTCGGCAAGAGTCTGCAATTAGGTCACCTTGGAGTGGTCAGACTGGGACATAGCCATGTCCATATTGGCCTGACCCCCAGCCCAGCCTGACCCCCAGCCCAGCCTCACCTCCAGCCCAGTCTCCCTCATCCCCCAGCATGACCCCCAGCCCAGTCTCCCTCATCCCCCAGCCTGACCTCCAGCCCAGTCTCCTCACCACCCAGCCCAGCCTGACCCCCAGCCCAGTCTCCCTCACCACCCAGCCCAGTCTCCCTCACCACCCAGCCCAGTCTCCTCACCACCCAGCCCAGTCTCCCTCACCACCCAGCCCAGTCTCCTCACCACCCAGCCCAGCCTGACCCCCAGCCCAGTCTCCCTCACCACCCAGCCCAGCCTGACCCCCAGCCCAGTCTCCCTCACCACCCAGCCCAGTCTCCCTCACCACCCAGCCCAGTCTCCCTCACCACCCAGCCCAGCCTGACCCCCAGCCCAGTCTCCCCTCACCACCCAGCCCAGCCTGACCTCCAGCCCAGTCTCCCTCACCACCCAGCCCAGCCTGACCCCCAGCCCAGTCTCCCTCACCACCCAGCCCAGTTTCCCTCACCACCCAGCCCAGCCTGACCCCCAGCCCAGTCTCCCTCACCACCCAGCCCAGTCTCCCTCACCACCCAGCCCAGCCTGACCCCCAGCCCAGTCTCCCTCACCACCCAGCCCAGTCTCCCTCACCACCCAGCCCAGCCTGACCCCCAGCCCAGTCTCCCTCACCACCCAGCCCAGCCTGATCCCCAGCCCAGTCTCCCTCACCACCCAGCCCAGTCTCCCTCACCACCCAGCCCAGTCTCCCTCACCACCCAGCCCAGCCTGACCCCCAGCCCAGTCTCCCTCACCACCCAGCCCAGTCTCCCTCACCACCCAGCCCAGTCTCCCTCATCCCCCAGCCCAGTCTCCCTCACCACCCAGCCCAGTCTCCCTCACCACCCAGCCCAGCCTGACCCCCAGCCCAGTCTCCCTCACCACCCAGCCCAGCCTGACCCCCAGCCCAGTCTCCCTCACCACCAAGCCCAGTCTCCCTCACCACCCAGCCCAGTCTCCCTCACCACCCAGCCCAGTCTCCCTCACCACCCAGCCCAGCCTGACCCCCAGCCCAGTCTCCCTCACCACCCAGCCCAGCCTGACCCCCAGCCCAGTCTCCCTCACCACCCAGCCCAGCCTGACCCCCAGCCCAGTCTCCCTCACCACCCAGCCCAGTCTCCCTCACCACCCAGCCCAGTCTCCCTCATCCCCCAGCCCAGCCTGACCCCCAGCCCAGTCTCCCTCACCACCCAGCCCAGTCTCCCTCATCCCCCAGCCCAGCCTGACCCCCAGCCCAGTCTCCCTCACCACCCAGCCCAGCCTGACCCCCAGCCCAGTCTCCCTCACCACCCAGCCCAGCCTGACCCCCAGCCCAGTCTCCCTCACCACCCAGCCCAGCCTGACCCCCAGCCCAGTCTCCCTCACCACCCAGCCCAGCCTGACCCCCAGCCCAGTCTCCCTCATCACCCAGCCCAGCCTGACCCCCAGCCCAGTCTCCCTCACCACCCAGCCCAGCCTGACCCCCAGCCCAGTCTCCCTCACCACCCAGCCCAGTCTCCCTCACCACCCAGCCCAGTCTCCCACACCACCCAGCCCAGCCTGACCCCCAGCCCAGCCCAGTCTCCCTCATCCCCCAGCCCAGCCTGACCCCCAGCCCAGTCTCCCTCACCACCCAGCCCAGCCTGACCCCCAGCCCAGTCTCCCTCACCACCCAGCCCAGTCTCCCTCACCACCCAGCCCAGTCTCCCACACCACCCAGCCCAGTCTCCCTCACCACCCAGCCCAGTCTCCCTCATCCCCCAGCCCAGCCTGACCCCCAGCCCAGTCTCCCACACCACCCAGCCCAGTCTCCCTCACCACCCAGCCCAGTCTCCCTCATCCCCCAGCCCAGCCTCACCACCCAGCCCAGTCTCCCTCACCACCCAGCCCAGTCTCCCTCACCACCCAGCCCAGCCTGACCCCCAGCCCAGTCTCCCTCACCACCCAGCCCAGCCTGACCCCCAGCCCAGTCTCCCACACCACCCAGCCCATTCTCCCTCATCCCCCAGCCCAGTCTCCCTCATCCCCCAGCCCAGCCTCACCACCCAGCCCAGTCTCCCTCACCACCCAGCCCAGCCTGACCCCCAGCCCAGTCTCCCCCAGCCCACCACCCAGCCCATTCTCCTCACCACCCAGCCCAGTCTCCCTCATCCCCCAGCCCAGCCTCACCACCCAGCCCATTCTCCCTCACCACCCAGCCCAGTCTCCCTCATCCCCCAGCCCAGCCTCACCACCCAGCCCAGTCTCCCACACCACCCAGCCCAGTCTCCCTCATCCCCCAGCCCAGCCTGACCCCAGCCCAGTCTCCTCACCACCCAGCCCAGTCTCATCCCCCAGCCCAGCCTCACCACCCAGCCCAGTCTCCCTCATCCCCCAGCCCAGCCTGACCCCAGCCCAGTCTCCTCATCACCCAGCCCAGCCTGACCCCCAGCCCAGTCTCCCTCACCACCCAGCCCAGCCTGACCCCAGCCCAGTCTCCCTCACCACCCAGCCCAGCCTGACCCCCAGCCCAGTCTCCCTCACCACCCAGCCCAGTCTCCCTCACCACCCAGCCCAGTCTCCCTCACCACCCAGCCCAGTCTCCCTCACCACCCAGCCCAGTCTCCCTCACCACCCAGCCCAGTCTCCCTCACCACCCAGCCCAGTCTCCCACACCACCCAGCCCAGTCTCCCTCACCACCCAGCCCAGTCTCCCTCACCACCCAGCCCATTCTCCCAGACGGAGGAAGTATGAATGCCCAGACAGGATGTGATAATTAATCATGGAGGTATGAAGCTTGTTGAAGCCTGTCAGAACACCTCCCCTCTACCGTACCATGTGATTGGTTACCACATTCCTCCTCCCTCTACAGTTGTCCAGGTCTCCAGCTCTACCGTACCATGTGATTGGTTAACACATTCCTCCTCCCTCTACAGTTGTCCTGGTCTCCAGCTCTACCGTACCATGTGATTGGTTAACACGTTCCTCCTCCCTTCCTCCTCCAATTTAGTTGTTCATTGTAATTATTTTGCCAATATGGCCTATTTATTGCCTTACCTCCCTAATTTGCACACACTGTATGTAGACTTTTCTGTTGTGTAATTGACTGTACATTCGTTTACTCCATGTGTAACTCTGTGTTGTTGTTTGTGTCGCACTGCTTTGCTTTATCTTGGCCAGGTCGCAGTTGTAAATGAGAACTTGTTCTCAACTGGCCTACCTGGTTAAATACAGGGTTAGGGTTATATATATAAATACCTGGTTAAATAAAGGGTTGGGGTTATATATATAAATACCTGGTTAAATACAGGGTTAGGGTTATATATATAAATACCTGGTTAAATAAAGGGTTATGGTTATATATATATAAATACCTGGTTAAATAAAGGGTTAGGGTTATATATATAAATACCTGGTTAAATACAGGGTTAGGGTTATATATATAAATACCTGGTTAAATAAAGGGCTAGGGTTATATATATATATATATATATATATATATATATATATATATATATATATATATATATATATATATATATATATATATACATACATACATACATACATACATACATACATACATACATACATACATACATACATACATACATACATACATACATACATACATACATATATATATATATATATATATATATATATATATAAATACCTGGTTAAATAAAGGGTTAGGGTTATATATATAAATACCTGGTTAAATAAAGGGTTAGGGTTATATATATAAATACCTGGTTAAATAAAGGGTTAGGGTTATATATATAAATACCTGGTTAAATAAAGGGTTAGGGTTATATATATAAATACCTGGTTAAATAAAGGGCTAGGGTTATATATCTAAATACCTGGTTAATTAAAGGGTTAGGGTTATATATATAAATACCTGGTTAAATAAAGGGTTAGGGTTATATATATAAATACCAGGTTAAATAAAGGGTTGGGGTTATATATATAAATACCTGGTTAAATACAGGGTTAGGGTTATATATATAAATACCTGGTTAAATAAAGGGTTATGGTTATATATATATAAATACCTGGTTAAATAAAGGGTTAGGGTTATATATATAAATACCTGGTTAAATACAGGGTTAGGGTTATATATATAAATACCTGGTTAAATAAAGGGCTAGGGTTATATATATATATATATATATATATATATATATATATATATATAAATACCTGGTTAAATAAAGGGTTAGGGTTATATATATAAATAGCTGGTTAAATAAAGGGTTATATATATATATATATATAAATACCTGGTTAAATAAAGGGTTAGGGTTATATATATAAATACCTGGTTAAATAAAGGGTTAGGGTTATATATATAAATACCTGGTTAAATAAAGGGCTAGGGTTATATATATATATATATAAATACCTGGTTAAATAAAGGGTTAGGGTTATATATCTAAATACCTGGTTAATTAAAGGGTTAGGGTTATATATATATATCTAAATACCTGGTTAATTAAAGGGTTAGGGTTATATATATATATATAAATACCTGGTTAAATAAAGGGTTAGGGTTATATATCTAAATACCTGGTTAAATAAAGGGTTAGGGTTATATATATAAATACCTGGTTAAATAAAGGGTTATATATATAAATACCTGGTTAAATAAAGGGTTAGGGTTATATATATAAATACCTGGTTAAATAAAGGGTTAGGGTTATATATATATAAATACCTGGTTAAATAAAGGTGAAATATAAATAAACATACTGTAACGGTTTTTGTGTGGACCAAAATGCAGTGTGGTTTCTATTCATGGTTCTTTAATAAAGAAAAAACTATACATGAATAGACTAACAAAAACAATAAACATGCGAAAACCTAAAGTGCCCTATCTGGTGCAAACACAGAGACAGGAACAGGAACAATCAACCACAACACACAGTGAAACCCAGGCTACCTAATTATGATTCTCAATCAGAGACAACTAATGACACCTGCCTCTGATTGAGAACCATACTTGGCCGAAACATAGAAATACCCAAATCATAGAAAAACAAACATAGATTGCCCACCCCAACTCACGCCCTGACCATACTAAATAATGACAAAACAAAGGAAATAAAGGTCAGAACGTGACACATACACTTGTCAAGGTGTCCAGCTCTTCTCTAACATGTGTTTGGTTAACACGTTCCTCTGTTTCAACCTGGTCCAACGTTCTTTACCTCTAAGGTTGGCTCTAAATAGTTCCAGATCAGTCTGGTGGAGGGTACATGTCTAGAGAGTTTTATTACATGTTGGGAAGATGAAGACTGCTGTTTCTGTGTGGGTGTGTGTGGGTGTGTGTGTGTGTGTGTGTGTGTGTGTGTGTGTGTGTGTGTGTGTGTGTGTGTGTGTGTGTGTGTGTGTGTGTGTGTGTGTGTGTGTGTGTGTCCGTCCTGTGCTCTGAGCTGACCCTGGTCCCACTGGAGCTCCCCTCCTAATTGCCACCCACAGCCCCAACACAAGTATTTCACTCTCTCTCTCTTTCATTCCTCCTCTCTCTTCCTTTCTCTCACAGGGACCAGCCCAGCCCTCTCTCTTCCTCACTCTCACAGGGACCAGCCCAGCCCCCTCTCTTCCTCACTCTCGCCGGGACCAGCCCAGCCCCCTCTCTTCCTCACTCTCACAGGGACCAGCCCAGCCCCCTTATCCTCACTCTCACAGGGACCAGCCCAGCCCTCTCTCTTCCTCAATCTCGCAGGGACCAGCCCAGCCCCCTCTCTTCCTCACTCTCGCAGGGACCAGCCCAGCCCCCTCTCTTCCTCACTCTCGCAGGGACCAGCCCAGCCCCCTTTCTTCCTCACTCTCGCAGGGACCAGCTCAGCCCCCTCTCTTCCTCACTCTCGCAGGGACCAGCTGTCTGGCTGTCTGGCTGGCTGACTGGGAGAAAACAGCCACGGAGCCTAACCCCAATATGTTAACCAAAGACTTACTGCCAAAACAAAGTGATTGTCTTCAAACATGCAAATTATAATGTTTTGTTTTTTAACCAGGCAAGTCAGTTAATTAAGAACACATTCTTATTTACAATTACGGCCTAGGAACAGTCAGTTAACTGGTCTAGGAACAGTGAGTTAACTGGTCTAGGAACAGTGAGTTAACTGGTCTAGGAACAGTGAGTTAACTGGTCTAGGAACAGTGAGTTAACTGGTCTAGGAACAGTGAGTTAACTGGTCTAGGAACAGTGAGTTAACTGGTCTAGGAACAGTGAGTTAACTGGTCTAGGAACAGTGGGTTAACTGGTCTAGGAACAGTGGGTTAACTGGTCTAGGAACAGTGGGTAAACTGGTCTAGGCACAGTGAGTTAACTGGTCTAGGAACAGTCAGTTAACTGGTCTAGGAACAGTGGGTTAACTGGTCTAGGAACAGTGGGTTAACTGGTCTAGGAACAGTGGGTTAACTGGTCTAGGAACAGTGGGTAAACTGGTCTAGGCACAGTGAGTTAACTGGTCTAGGAACAGTCAGTTAACTGGTCTAGGAACAGTGGGTTAACTGGTCTAGGAACAGTGGGTTAACTGGTCTAGGAACAGTGGGTAAACTGGTCTAGGCACAGTGAGTTAACTGGTCTAGGAACAGTCAGTTAACTGGTCTAGGAACAGTGGGTTAACTGGTCTAGGAACAGTGGGTTAACTGGTCTAGGAACAGTCAGTTAACTGGTCTAGGAACAGTGGGTTAACTGGTCTAGGAACAGTCAGTTAACTGGTCTAGGAACAGTGAGTTAACTGGTCTAGGAACAGTCAGTTAACTGGTGAAGGAACAGTGAGTTAACTGTCCTTGGAACAGTGGGTTAAATGGTCTAGGAACAGTCAGTTAAATGGTCTAGGAACAGTGGGTTAACTGGTCTAGGAACAGTGGGTTAACTGGTCTAGGAACAGTGAGAACTGGTCTAGGAACAGTGAGTTAACTGGTCTAGGAACAGTCAGTTAACTGGTCTAGGAACAGTGGGTTAACTGGTCTAGGAACAGTGGGTTAACTGGTCTAGGAACAGTGAGTTAATTGGTCTAGGAACAGTGAGTTAACTGGTCTAGGAACAGTTAGTTAACTGGTCTAGGAACAGTCAGTTAGCTGGTCTAGGAACAGTCAGTTAGCTGGTCTGGGAACAGTCAGTTAACTGGTGAAGGAACAGTGAGTTAACTGTCCTTGGAACAGTGGGTTAAATGGTCTAGGAACAGTGGGTTAAATGGTCTAGGAACAGTGGGTTAACTGGTCTAGGAACAGTGGGTTAACTGGTCTAGGAACAGTGAGAACTGGTCTAGGAACAGTGAGTTAACTGGTCTAGGAACAGTCAGTTAACTGGTCTAGGAACAGTGGGTTAACTGGTCTAGGAACAGTGGGTTAACTGGTCTAGGAACAGTGGGTTAACTGGTCTAGGAACAGTGAGTTAAATGGTCTAGGAACAGTTAGTTAACTGGTCTAGGAACAGTCAGTTAACTGGTCTAGGAACAGTGGGTTAACTGGTCTAGGAACAGTCAGTTAACTGGTGAAGGAACAGTGAGTTAACTGTCCTTGGAACAGTGGGTTAAATGGTCTAGGAACAGTGGGTTAAATGGTCTAGGAACAGTGGGTTAACTGGTCTAGGAACAGTGGGTTAACTGGTCTAGGAACAGTGGGTTAACTGGTTTAGGAACAGTGGGTTAACTGGTCTAGGAACAGTGGGTTAACTGGTCTAGAAACAGTGGGTTAACTGGTCTAGGAACAGTGAGTTAACTGCCTAGGAACAGTGAGTTAACTGCCTAGGAACAGTGAGTTAACTGGTCTAGGAACAGTGAGTTAACTGGTCTAGGAACAGTGAGATAACTGCCTTGTTCAGGGGCAGAATGACAGATGTTTACCTTGTCAGCTCTGGGATTCAATCTAGCAACCTTTCGGTTACTGGCCCAACGCTCTAACCACTAGGCTACTTGCCACCATGCTGTTGCTGGGTTTAAACTATAAATTATAGTTCTTTTAAAAAACATAGTTATTTCTCAATTCTTGGTTAACCACAGGATCCTGTGATATCTAAAAGCAGAATAGTCATTTAACTGGTGTTTTTATTACGTGGTCTGTCTGTCTGCTCGTCTGGCTAGCAAAGACAGAAGTAGCATCACTCAGGTGAGTTATAATGATGTACTGTGTTCCTGAATATGAGTGGTTCAACTGTCATTATCACCATAGGTCATCCATGTATGAATGTGCCTTATTCAGAGAGATACACTGGTCTCCAGTCTGGTCCCACAGAGCAGCTGAGAGGAGACTGAAAAGAGGGGAGAGACCAGGGAGGAACCAGCCGGGAGACTGAAGAGAGGGGAGAGACCAGGAAGGAACCAGCCAGGAGACTGAAGAGAGGGGAGAGACCAGGGAGGAACCAGCCGGGAGACTGGAGGGGTGAGACCAGGAAGGAACCAGCCAGGAGACTGAAGAGAGGGGAGAGACCAGGAAGGAACCAGCCAGGAGACTGAAGAGAGAGGAGAGACCAGGAAGGAACCAGCCAGGAGACTGAAAAGAGGGGAGAGACCAGGGAGGAACCAGCCGGGAGACTGAAAGAGGGGAGAGACCAGGAAGGAACCAGCCGGGAGACTGAAGAGAGGGGAGAGACCAGGAAGGAACCAGCCAGGAGACTGAAGAGAGAGGAGAGACCAGGAAGGAACCAGCCAGGAGACTGAAGAGAGGGGAGAGACCAGGAAGGAACCAGCAGGAGACTGAAGAGAGGGGAGAGACCAGGAAGGAACCAGCCGGGAGACTGAAGAGAGGGGAGAGACCAGGAAGGAAACAGCCAGGAGACTGAAGAGAGGGGAGAGACCAGGAAGGAAACCAGGAGACCAGGGAAGGGAGACTGAAGAGAGGGGAGAGACCAGGAAGGAACCAGCCAGGAGACTGAAGAGAGGGGAGAGACCAGGAAGGAACCAGCCAGGAGACTGAAAGAGACTGAAGAGAGGGGAGAGACCAGGAAGGAACCAGCCAGGAGACTGAAGAGAGGGGAGAGACCAGGAAGGAACCAGCCAGGAGACTGAAGAGAGAGGAGAGACCAGGAAGGAACCAGCCAGGAGACTGAAGAGAGGGGAGAGACCAGGAAGGAACCAGCCAGGAGACTGAAGAGAGGGGAGAGACCAGGAAGGAACCAGCCAGGAGACTGAAGAGAGGGGAGAGACCAGGAAGGAACCAGCCAGGAGACTGAAGAGAGGGAGAGACCAGGAAGGAACCAGCCAGGAGACTGAAGAGAGAGGAGAGACCAGGAAGGAACCAGCCAGGAGACTGAAGAGAGGGAACCAGAGAGACCAGGAAGGAACCAGCCAGGAGACTGAAGAGAGGGGAGAGACCAGGAAGGAACCAGCCAGGAGACTGAAGAGAGGGAGAGACCAGGAAGGAACCAGCCAGGAGACTGAAGAGAGGGGAGAGACCAGGAAGGAACCAGCCAGGAGACTGAAGAGAGGGGAGAGACCAGGAAGGAACCAGCCAGGAGACTGAAGAGAGGGGAGAGACCAGGAAGGAACCAGCCAGGAGACTGAAGAGAGGGGAGAGACCAGGAAGGAACCAGCCAGGAGACTGAAGAGAGGGAGAGACCAGGAAGGAACCAGCCAGGAGACTGAAGAGAGGGGAGAGACCAGGAAGGAACCAGCAGGAGACTGAAGAGAGGGGAGAGACCAGGAAGGAACCAGCCAGGAGACTGAAGAGAGGGAGAGACCAGGAAGGAACCAGCCAGGAGACTGAAGAGAGGGGAGAGACCAGGAAGGAACCAGCCAGGAGACTGAAGAGAGAGGAGAGAGGAAGAACCAGCCAGGAGACTGAAGAGAGAGGAGAGAAGGAAGGAACCAGCCAGGAGACTGAAGAGAGAGGAGAGACCAGGAAGGAACCAGCCAGGAGACTGAAGAGAGAGGAGAGACCAGGAAGGAACCAGCCAGGAGACTGAAGAGAGAGGAGAGACCAGGAAGGAACCAGCCAGGAGACTGAAGAGAGGGGAGAGACAGGAAGGAACCAGCCTGAAGAGAGGGGGAGACTGAGACTGAAGAGGGAGAGACCAGGAAGGAACCCAGGAGAGAAGAAGGAACCAGGAAGGAACCAGCCAGGAGACTGAAGAGAGGAGAGAGAAGGAACCACCAGGAGGAAGAGAACAGGAAGGAACCAGCCAGGAGACTGAAGAGAGAGGAGAGACCAGGAAGGAACCAGCCAGGAGACTGAAGAGAGGGAGAGACCAGGAAGGAACCAGCCAGGAGACTGAAGAGAGGAGAGAGGAAGGAACCAGAGGAGACTGAAGAGAGGGGAGAGGAAGGAACCAGCCAGGAGACTGAAGAGAGGGGAGAGACCAGGAAGGAACCAGCCAGGAGACTGAAGAGAGGGGAGAGACCAGGAAGGAACCAGCCAGGAGACTGAAGAGAGGGGAGAGACCAGGAAGGAACCAGCCAGGAGACTGAAGAGAGAGGAGAGACCAGGAAGGAACCAGAGGAGACCCAGGAAGGAACCAGCCAGGAGACTGAAGAGAGGGAGAGACCAGGAAGGAACCAGCCAGGAGACTGAAGAGAGGGGAGAGACCAGGAAGGAACCAGCAGGAGACTGAAGAGAGGGGAGAGACCAGGAAGGAACCAGCAGACAGGAGACTGAAGAGAGAGGAGGACCAGGAAGGAACCAGCCAGGAGACTGAAGAGAGAGGAGAGACCAGGAAGGAACCAGCCAGGAGACTGAAGAGAGAGGAGAGACCAGGAAGGAACCAGCCAGGAGACTGAAGAGAGGGAGAGACCAGGAAGGAACCAGCCAGGAGACTGAAAGAGGGGAGAGACCAGGAAGGAACCAGCCAGGAGACTGAAGAGAGGGAAAGACCAGGAAGGAACCAGCCAGGAGACTGAAGAGAGGGAGAGACCAGGAAGGAACCAGCCAGGAGACTGAAGAGAGGGGAGAGACCAGGAAGGAACCAGCCAGGAGACTGAAGAGAGGGAGAGACCAGGAAGGAACCAGCCAGGAGACTGAAGAGAGGGGAGAGACCAGGAAGGAACCAGCCAGGAGACTGAAGAGAGGGAGAGACCAGGAAGGAACCAGCAGGAGACTGAAGAGAGGGAGAGACCAGGAAGGAACCAGCCAGGAGACTGAAGAGAGGGGAGAGACCAGGAAGGAACAAGCCAGGAGACTGAAGTGAGGGGAGAGGAGACCAGGAAGGAACCAGCCAGGAGACTGAAGAGAGAGGAGAGACCAGGAAGGAACCAGCAGGAGACTGAAGAGAGGGGAGAGACCAGGAAGGAACCAGCCAGGAGACTGAAGAGAGAGGAGAGACCAGGAAGGAACCAGCAGGAGACTGAAGAGAGGGAGAGACCAGGAAGGAACCAGCCAGGAGACTGAAGAGAGGGGAGAGACCAGGAAGGAACCAGCCGGGAGACTGAAGAGAGAGGAGAGACCAGGAAGGAACCAGCCAGGAGACTGAAGAGAGAGGAGAGACCAGGAAGGAACCAGCCAGGAGACTGAAGAGAGGGGAGAGACCAGGAAGGAACCAGCCAGGAGACTGAAGAGAGGGGAGAGACCAGGAAGGAACCAGCAGGAGACTGAAGAGAGGGGAGAGACCAGGAAGGAACCAGCCAGGAGACTGAAGAGAGAGGAGAGACCAGGAAGGAACCAGCAGGAGACTGAAGAGAGGGGAGAGACCAGGAAGGAACCAGCCAGGAGACTGAAGAGAGGGGAGAGACCAGGAAGGAACCAGCCGGGAGACTGAAGAGAGGGGAGAGACCAGGAAGGAACCAGCCAGGAGACTGAAGAGAGGGGAGAGACCAGGAAGGAACCAGCCAGGAGACTGAAGAGAGAGGAGAGACCAGGAAGGAACCAGCCAGGAGACTGAAGTGAGGGGAGAGACCAGGAAGGAACCAGCAGGAGACTGAAGAGAGGGGAGAGACCAGGAAGGAACCAGCCGGGAGACTGAAGAGAGGGGAGAGACCAGGAAGGAAACAGCCAGGAGACTGAAGAGAGGGGAGAGACCAGGAAGGAACCAGCCAGGAGACTGAAGAGAGAGGAGAGACCAGGAAGGAACCAGCCAGGAGACTGAAGTGAGGGGAGAGACCAGGAAGGAACCAGCCAGGAGACTGAAGAGAGAGGAGAGACCAGGAAGGAACCAGCCAGGAGACTGAAGAGAGGGGAGAGACCAGGAAGGAACCAGCCAGGAGACTGAAGAGAGAGGAGAGACCAGGAAGGAACCAGCCAGGAGACTGAAGAGAGGGGAGAGACCAGGAAGGAACCAGCCAGGAGACTGAAGAGAGGGGAGAGACCAGGAAGGAACCAGCAGGAGACTGAAGAGAGGGGAGAGACCAGGAAGGAACCAGCCAGGAGACTGAAGAGAGAGGAGAGACCAGGAAGGAACCAGCCAGGAGACTGAAGAGAGGGGAGAGACCAGGAAGGAACCAGCCAGGAGACTGAAGAGAGAGGAGAGACCAGGAAGGAACCAGCCAGGAGACTGAAGAGAGAGGAGAGACCAGGAAGGAACCAGCCAGGAGACTGAAGAGAGAGGAGAGACCAGGAAGGAACCAGCCAGGAGACTGAAGAGAGAGGAGAGATCAGGAAGGAACCAGCCAGGAGACTGAAGAGAGAGGAGAGACCAGGAAGGAACCAGCCAGGAGACTGAAGAGAGGGGAGAGACCAGGAAGGAACCAGCCGGGAGACTGAAGAGAGAGGAGAGACCAGGAAGGAACCAGCCAGGAGACTGAAGAGAGAGGAGAGACCAGGAAGGAACCAGCCAGGAGACTGAAGAGAGAGGAGAGACCAGGAAGGAACCAGCCAGGAGACTGAAGAGAGAGGAGAGACCAGGAAGGAACCAGCCAGGAGACTGAAGAGAGGGGAGAGACCAGGAAGGAACCAGCCGGGAGACTGAAGAGAGAGGAGAGACCAGGAAGGAACCAGCCAGGAGACTGAAGAGAGGGGAGAGACCAGGAAGGAACCAGCCAGGAGACTGAAGAGAGGGGAGAGACCAGGAAGGAACCAGCCAGGAGACTGAAGAGAGAGGAGAGACCAGGAAGGAACCAGCCAGGAGACTGAAGAGAGGGGAGAGACCAGGAAGGAACCAGCAGGAGACTGAAGAGAGGGAGAGACAAGGAAGGAACCAGCCAGGAGACTGAAGAGAGGGGAGAGACCAGGAAGGAACAAGCCAGGAGACTGAAGTGAGGGGAGAGACCAGGAAGGAACCAGCCAGGAGACTGAAGAGAGAGGAGAGACCAGGAAGGAACCAGCCAGGAGACTGAAGAGAGGGGAGAGACCAGGAAGGAACCAGCAGGAGACTGAAGTGAGGGGAGAGACCAGGAAGGAACCAGCCAGGAGACTGAAGAGAGAGGAGAGACCAGGAAGGAACCAGCCAGGAGACTGAAGAGAGAGGAGAGACCAGGAAGGAACCAGCCAGGAGACTGAAGAGAGGGGAGAGACCAGGAAGGAACCAGCCAGGAGACTGAAGAGAGAGGAAAGACCAGGAAGGAAGCAGCCAGGAGACTGAAGAGAGGGGAGAGACCAGGAAGGAAGCAGCCAGGAGACTGAAGAGAGGGGAGAGACCAGGAAGGAAGCAGCCAGGAGACTGAAGAGAGGGGAGAGACCAGGAAGGAACCAGCCAGGAGACTGAAGAGAGGGGAGAGACCAGGAAGGAACCAGCCAGGAGACTGAAGAGAGAGGAGAGACCAGGAAGGAACCAGCCAGGAGACTGAAGAGAGAGGAGAGACCAGGAAGGAACCAGCCAGGAGACTGAAGAGAGGGGAGAGACCAGGAAGGAACCAGCCAGGAGACTGAAGAGAGAGGAGAGACCAGGAAGGAAGCAGCCAGGAGACTGAAGAGAGGGGAGAGACCAGGAAGGAAGCAGCCAGGAGACTGAAGTGAGGGGAGAGACCAGGAAGGAAGCAGCCAGGAGACTGAAGAGAGGGGAGAGACCAGGAAGGAACCAGCCAGGAGACTGAAGAGAGAGGAGAGACCAGGAAGGAACCAGCAGGAGACTGAAGTGAGGGGAGAGACCAGGAAGGAACCAGCCAGGAGACTGAAGAGAGAGGAAAGACCAGGAAGGAACCAGCCAGGAGACTGAAGAGAGAGGAGAGACCAGGAAGGAACCAGCCAGGAGACTGAAGAGAGAGGAGAGACCAGGAAGGAACCAGCCAGGAGACTGAAGAGAGGGGAGAGACCAGGAAGGAACCAGCAGGAGACTGAAGAGAGGGGAGAGACCAGGAAGAGACCTCCTCCTCCTCCAGTGTAGTTAGCTGCTGTAGCCCCTCCTCCTCCAGTGTAGTTAGCTGTTGTAGCCCCCTCCTCCTCCTCCTCCAGTGTAGTTAGCCATTGGCTCCCCTCCTCCTGCTCCAGTGGAGTTAACTGGCGGCTCCCCCTCTCCTCCTCCTCCAGTGTAGTTAGCCGGGCGGCTCCCCCTCTCCTCCTCCTCCAGTGTAGTTAGTCGGCGGCTCCCCCTCTCCTCCTCCTCCAGTGTAGTTAGCCGGCTCCCCCTCTCCTCCTCCTCCAGTGTAGTTAGCCGTTGGCTCCCCCTCTCCCTCTCCTCCAGTGTAGTTAGCCGGCTCCCCCTCTTCTCCTCCTCCAGTTTAGTTAGCCTTTTGCTCCCCCTCTCCTCCTCCTCCTCCAGTGTAGTTAGCCTTTTGCTCCCCCTATCCTCCTCCTCCTCCAGTGTAGTTAGCCTTTGGCTCCCCCTCTCCTCCCCTTCCTCCAGTGTAGTTAGCCTTTTGCTCCCCCTCTCCTCCTCCTCCTCCAGTGTAGTTAGTCGGCGGCTCCCACTCTCCTCCTCCTCCAGTGTAGTTGGCCTTTGGCTCCCCCTCTCCTCCTCCTCCAGTGTAGTTAGCCGTTGGCTCCCCCTCTCCTCCTCCTCCAGTGTAGTTAGCTGGCGGCTCCCCCTCCCCTCCTCCTCCTCCAGTGTTGTTAGCCTTTTGCTCCCCCTCTCCTCCTCCTCCTCCAGTGTAGTTAGCCGGCGGATCCCCCTCTCCTCCTCCTCCTCCAGTGTAGTTAGCCTTTTTGCTCCCCCTCTCCTTCTCCTCCTCCAGTGTAGTTAGCCTTTGGCTCCCCCCTCTCCCTCCTCCTCCTCCAGTGTAGTTAGCCGGCGGCTCCCCCTCTCCTCCTCCTCCTCCAGTGTTGTTAGCCTTTGCTCCCCTCTCCTCCTCCTCCTCCAGTGTAGTTAGCCTTTGGCTCCCCCTCTCCTCCCCTCCTCCAGTGTTGTTAGCCTTTGGCTCCCCCTCCTCCTCCTCATCCAGTGTAGTTAGCCTTGGCTCCCCCTCTCCTCCCCCTCCTCCAGTGTTGTTAGCCTTTGGCTCCCCCTCCTCCCCCTCCTCCAGTGTTGTTAGCCTTTTGCTCCGCCTCCTCCTCCTCCTCCAGTGTAGTTAGCCTTTGGCTCCCCCTCTCCTCCTCCTCCAGTGTTGTTAGCCGGCGGCTCCCCTATCCTCCTCCTCCTCCAGTGTAGTTAGCCTTTGGCTCCCCCTCTCCTCCCCTCCTCAAGTGTAGTTAACCTTTTGCTCCCCCTCTCCTCCTCCTCCTCCAGTGTAGTTAGCCTTTTGCTCCCCCCTCTCCTCCTCCTCCTCCTCCAGTGTAGTTAGCCTTTGGCCCCCTCTCCTCCTCCTCCAGTGTTGTTAGCCGGCGGCTCCCCTATCCTCCTCCTACTCCAGTGTAATTAGCCTTTGGCTCCCCCTCTCCTCCCCCTCCTCTAGTGTTGTTAGCCTTTTGCTCCCCTCTCCTCTCCCCCTCCTCCAGTGTAGTTAGCCTTTGGCTCCCCTCTCCTCCCCCTCGTCCAGTGTAGTTAGCCTTTTGCTCCCCCTCTCCTCCTCCTCCTCCAGTGTAGTTAGCCTTTGGCTCCCCCTCTCCTCCCCCTCCTCCAGTGTAGTTAGCCTTTTGCTCCCCCTCTCCTCCTCCTCCTCCAGTGTAGTTAGCCTTTGGCTCCCCCTCTCCTCCCCCTCCTCCAGTGTTGTTAGCCTTTGGCTCCCCCTCTCCTCCTCCTCCTCCAGTGTAGTTAGCCTTTGGCTCCCCCTCTCCTCCCCCTCCTCCAGTGTTGTTAGCCTTTGGCTCCCCCTCTCCTCCCCTCCTCCAGTGTTGTTAGCCGGCGGCTCCCCCTATCCTCCTCCTCCTCCAGTGTAGTTAGCCTTTGGCTCCCCCTCTCTCCCCCTCCTCCAGTGTAGTTAACCTTTGCTCCCCCTCTCCTCCTCCTCCTCCAGTGTAGTTAGCCTTTGCTCCCCCTCTCCTCCTCCTCCTCCTCCAGTGTAGTTAGCCTTTGGCTCCCCTCTCCTCCTCCTCCAGTGTTGTTAGCCGGCGGCTCCCCTATCCTCCTCCTACTCCAGTGTAATTAGCCTTGGCTCCCCCTCTCCTCCCCTCCTCTAGTGTTGTTAGCCTTTGCTCCCCCCTCTCCTCCCCCTCCTCCAGTGTAGTTAGCCTTTGGCTCCCCCTCTCCCCCCTCGTCCAGTGTAGTTAGCCTTTTGCTCCCCCTCTCCTCCTCCTCCTCCAGTGTAGTTAGCCTTGGCTCCCCTCTCCTCCCCATCCTCCAGTGTAGTTAGCCTTTTGCTCCCCTCTCCTCCTCCTCCAGTGTAGTTAGCCTTTTGCTCCCCCTCTCCTCCTCCTCCTCCAGTGTAGTTAGCCTTTGGCTCCCCTATCCTCCTCCTCCAGTGTAGTTAGCCGGCGGCTCCCCCTCTCCTCCCCTCCTCCAGTGTAGTTAGCCTTTGCTCCCCCTCTCTCCTCCTCCTCCAGTGTAGTTAGCCTTTGGCTCCCCCTCCTCCTCCTGCAGTGTAGTTAGCCTTTTGCTCCCCCTCTCCTCCTCCTCCTCCAGTGTAGTTAGCCTTTTGCTCCCCCTCTCCTCCTCCAGTGTAGTTAGCATTTTGCTCCCCTCTCCTCCTCCTCCAGTGTAGTTAGCCTTTGGCTCCCCCTCTCCACCCCCTCCTCCAGTGTAGTTAGCCTTTTTGCTCCCCCTCTCCTCCTCCTCCTCCAGTGTAGTTAGCCTTTGGCTCCCCCTCTCCTCCCCTCGTCCAGTGTAGTTAGCCTTTTGCTCCCCCTCTCCTCCTCCTCCTCCAGTGTAGTTAGCCTTTGGCTCCCCCTCTCCTCCCTCCTCCAGTGTAGTTAGCCTTTGCCCCCCTCTCCTCCTCCTCCTCCAGTGTAGTTAGCCTTTGGCTCCCCCTCTCCTCCCCTCCTCCAGTGTTGTTAGCCTTTGGCTCCCCCTCTCCTCCTCCTCCTCCAGTGTAGTTAGCCTTTGGCTCCCCCTCCTCCCCCTCCTCCAGTGTTGTTAGCCTTTGGCTCCCCCTCTCCTCCCCCTCCTCCAGTGTTGTTAGCCGGCGGCTCCCCCTATCCTCCTCCTCCTCCAGTGTAGTTAGCCTTTGGCCCCCTCTCCTCCCCCTCCTCCAGTGTAGTTAACCTTTGCTCCCCCTCTCCTCCTCCTCCTCCAGTGTAGTTAGCCTTTTGCTCCCCCCTCCTCCTCCTCCTCCTCCAGTGTAGTTAGCCTTTGGCTCCCCCTCTCCTCCTCCTCCAGTGTTGTTAGCCGGCGGCTCCCCCTATCCTCCTCCTACTCCAGTGTAATTAGCCTTTGGCTCCCCCTCTCCTCCTCCTCCTCTAGTGTTGTTAGCCTTTTGCTCCCCCTCTCCTCCCCTCCTCCAGTGTAGTTAGCCTTGGCTCCCCTCTCCTCCCCCTCGTCCAGTGTAGTTAGCCTTTTGCTCCCCCTCTCCTCCTCCTCCTCCAGTGTAGTTAGCCTTTGGCTCCCCCTCTCCTCCCCATCCTCCAGTGTAGTTAGCCTTTTGCTCCCCCTCTCCTCCTCCTCCAGTGTAGTTAGCCTTTTGCTCCCCCTCCTCCTCCTCCTCCAGTGTAGTTAGCCTTTGGCTCCCCCTATCCTCCTCCTCCAGTGTAGTTAGCCGGCGGCTCCCCCTCTCCTCCCCCTCCTCCAGTGTAGTTAGCCTTTTGCTCCCCCTCTCCTCCTCCTCCTCCAGTGTAGTTAGCCTTTGGCTCCCCCTCTCCTCCTCCTGCAGTGTAGTTAGCCTTTTGCTCCCCCTCTCCTCCTCCTCCTCCAGTGTAGTTAGCCTTTTGCTCCCCCTCTCCTCCTCCAGTGTAGTTAGCATTTTGCTCCCCCTCTCCTCCTCCTCCAGTGTAGTTAGCCTTTGGCTCCCCCTCTCCACCCCCTCCTCCAGTGTAGTTAGCCTTTTTGCTCCCCCTCTCCTCCTCCTCCTCCAGTGTAGTTAGCCTTTGGCTCCCCCTCTCCTCCTCCTGCAGTGTAGTTAGCCTTTTGCTCCCCCTCTCCTCCTCCTCCTCCAGTGTAGTTAGCCTTTTGCTCCCCCTCTCCTCCTCCAGTGTAGTTAGCATTTTGCTCCCCCTCTCCTCCTCCTCCAGTGTAGTTAGCCGGCGGCTCCCCCTCTCCTCCTCCTCCTCCTCCAGTGTAGTTAGCCTTTGGCTCCCCCTCTCCTCCTCCTCCTCCAGTGTTGTTAGCCTTTGGCTCCCTCTCTCCTCCTCCTGCAGTGTAGTTAGCCTTTTGCTCCCCCTCTCCTCCTCCTCCTCCAGTGTAGTTAGCCTTTTGCTCCCCCTCTCCTCCTCCAGTGTAGTTAGCATTTTGCTCCCCCTCTCCTCCTCCTCCAGTGTAGTTAGCCTTTGGCTCCCCTCTCCTCCCCTCCTCCAGTGTAGTTAGCCTTTTTCTCCCCCTCTCCTCCTCCTCCTCCAGTGTAGTTAGCCTTTGGCTCCCCCTCTCCTCCTCCTGCAGTGTAGTTAGCCTTTTGCTCCCCCTCTCCTCCTCCTCCTCCAGTGTAGTTAGCCTTTGGCTCCCCCTCTCCTCCCCCTCCTCCAGTGTAGTTAGCCTTTTGCTCCCCCTCTCCTCCTCCTCCTCCAGTGTAGTTAGCCTTTGGCTCCCCCTCTCCTCCTCCTGCAGTGTAGTTAGCCTTTTGCTCCCCCTCTCCTCCTCCTCCTCCAGTGTAGTTAGCCTTTTGCTCCCCTCTCCTCCTCCAGTGTAGTTAGCATTTTGCTCCCCCTCTCCTCCTCCTCCAGTGTAGTTAGCCGGCGGCTCCCCTCCTCCTCCTCCTCCTCCTCCAGTGTAGTTAGCCTTTGGCTCCCCCTCTCCTCCTCCTCCTCCAGTGTTGTTAGCCTTTGGCTCCCTCTCTCCTCCTCCTGCAGTGTAGTTAGCCTTTTGCTCCCCCCTCTCCTCCTCCTCCTCCAGTGTAGTTAGCCTTTGCTCCCCTCTCCTCCTCCAGTGTAGTTAGCATTTTGCTCCCCTCTCCTCCTCCTCCAGTGTAGTTAGCCTTTGGCTCCCCCTCTCCCTCCTCCTCCAGTGTAGTTAGCCTTTTGCTCCCCCTCTCCTCCTCCTCCTCCAGTGTAGTTAGCCTTTGGCTCCCCCTCTCCTCCTCCTGCAGTGTAGTTAGCCTTTTGCTCCCCCTCTCCTCCTCCTCCTCCAGTGTAGTTAGCCTTTTGCTCCCCCTCTCCTCCTCCAGTGTAGTTAGCATTTTGCTCCCCCTCTCCTCCTCCTCCAGTGTAGTTAGCCGGCGGCTCCCCCTCTCCTCCTCCTCCTCCTCCAGTGTAGTTAGCCTTTGGCTCCCCCTCTCCTCCTCCTCCTCCAGTGTTGTTAGCCTTTGGCTCCCTCTCTCATCCTCCTCCTCCAGTGTAGTTAGCCTTTGGCTCCCCCTCTCCTCCTCCTCCCGTGTTGTTAGCCGGCGGCTCCCCAGGGCCTCCAGTTAATTATCATTACTGATGTTCAGTGAAGTGGCTGAGCAGAATAATGAACTCACCTGAGACAAACTAAATGAACCCCTTTCCTTTCTGTAATCCATTCTTCTGCTATCACCCCCTCCATCAGGGGACCTATTATAAACATCTATAAACCGTTAAAACACTGACGTTCCTCTCGCTACGCTAACATCTGATCAGAGACCAGACGATGCTGTTTTGGGGGACGTAACCAGCATGCTCCTTCTCAATAATTACAGACTACACACGGAAGTAGTTTTTACAAGAGATTACAGTCTGACCGGCAGTAATATTATAGGGTATGCATCACTCGTACAATGATCTCTATAGAATGATATGATGATCTCTATAGAATGATATGATGAATGTGTCGAACTGCTTTGCTTTATCTTGGCCAGGTCGCAATTGTAAATGTTAACTTGTTCTCAACTTGCCTACCTGGTTAAATAAAGGTGAAATAAATAAATAAATAAATAAAATAGAATGATATGATGATCTCCATAGAATGATATGATGATCTCTATAGAATGATATGATGATCTGTATAGAATGATGATCAATATAGAATGATATGATGATTTCAAAAGAATGATATGATGATCTGTATATAATGATATGATGATCTCTATAGAATGATATGATGTTCTATATAGAATGATATGATGATCTATATAGAATGATATGATGATCTCTATAGAATGATATGATGATCTGTATATAATGATATGATGATCTCTATAGAATGATATGATGATCTATATAGAATGATATGATGATCTACTGTATATAGAATGATGTGATGATCTATATAGAATGATATGATGATCGATATAGAATGATATGATGATCTGTATATAATGAGATGATGATCTATATAGAATGATATGATAATCTATATAGAATGATATGATGATCTATATATAATTATATGATGATCTATATAGAATGATTTGATGATCTATATAGAATGATATGATGAACTATATAAAATGATATGATGATCTACTGTATATAGAATGATATGATGATCTATATAGAATGATGTTATGATCTATATAGAATGATATGATGATCTACTGTATGTAGAATGATATGATGATCTATATATAATGATGTGATGATCTATATAGAATGATATGATGATCTATATATAATGATATGATGATCTATATATAATGATGCGATGATCTATATAGAATGATATGATGATCTACTGTATGTAGAATGATATGATGATCTATATAGAATGATATGATGATCTATATAGAATGATATGATGATCTACTGTATATAGAATGATGTGATGATCTATATAGAATGATATTATGATCTATATAGAATGATATGATGATCTATATAGATTGATATGATGATCTATATAGAATGATATGATGATCTATATAGAATGATATGATGATCTATATAGAATGATATGATGATCTACATAGAATGATATGATGATCTATATATAATGATATGATGATCTATATATAATGATATGATGATCTATATAGAATGATGTGATGATCTATATAGATTGATATGATGATCTATATATATGATCTATATAGAATGATATGATGTTCTATATAGATTGATGTGATGATCTATATAGAATGATATGATGATCTATATAGAATGATGTGATGATCTATATAGATTGATATGATGATCTACATAGAATGATATGATGATCTATATATAATGATATGATGATCTATATAGAATGATGTGATGATCTATATAGATTGATATGATGATCTACATAGAATGATATGATGATCTATATTAACACGTTAAATGTGAAGTTTCTGTAGAAATATCTAATAAGGCTGACTGAACCTTCTAATGTTATCTGTGTTATGATCAGAAAGGATCCGAGATTAATTTCAGACTGATTAAATCCATAGTCATAACAGAGTGTCTCCATTACCGATGATTGAACTACGATCTTTTAAGCCTGTTACACTGGCAGAGCTCATCAGTTGTGAACAGATTACAGAGAGCTGAGGAGACTCTGCACAAAGGAAGTGAACTAGCTTGTGAGAGCAGAAATACCAACGCACCTTTATAAAGCTCTCCGGGCCCTCCGGTACATATTAGATGTCATACATATGAATGTTTTAGGTACTTCTTTCTATTTAACCCTACCTCTAACCAGGTAAATTGACTAAGAACATTCTCTTAGTTACAGGGGAGAGGAGGTGGGATGAACGAACCAATTGGAAGCCGGGGATGATTAAGGTGGTCATGATGATATTGTTTGATTTGATTTGATTCATTAGGGTCCCCATTAGCCGACGCCAATGGAGACAGTATGAGGGCCTGATTGGGAATTTAGCCAAGACACTACTCTTACAATACGTGTCATGGTATCGTAGTGATCACAGAGAGTCAGGATACCTGTTTAACATCCCATCTGAAAGACAGCACTCTACTCAGGGCAATGTCCCCAATCACTGCTCTGATGCATTAGACCAGAGGACCGAGTGCCTCCTACTGGCCCTCCAACACCACTTCCAGCAGCATCTGGTCCCCCATCCAGGGACTGACCAGGTCCAACCCTTCTTAGCTCCAAAGGCAGGTCAGCAGTGGGATGTGGTCAGCATGGAAATGTCTGACTGGCAGTTTGGATGTGAATGAATGAAGGATATCAGATGATTTGGTAACATTTCATTATATGGTCCACCACAGATCATCTGTAGTATGAGGACATTGTCAATCACTATGACACCTGTCGGTCTCTCTGCCAGGTCACATGGTCAGGAACAAGAAGTAGATCAGAAAGTAGACAGCTACAACCGGAAGGGACTTTTGTTAGCTGGTTAGGAGCATTTGCCAACCAGTTAGGATAATGAATTTAGCAGTTTAGGTGAATTAGGTTAAGATTAGGAATAGGGTTAGGGTTAGGTTTAGCTAAAATGCTCTCCTAACCTGCTAGGAAAAGTAAGTAACTTCTGCTCGCAGCTATATGGAAGTGTAGTGTTTTTAGGGAATAGCGGCTGTTTACCTCTCTAGATTAGATGAGTTTAGTGGTCACATGCACAGGGTCACAGATGGAATTGCAGGGTACAGTGAAAGAGTTCAGCTCAGAGCTCCAACAGTGGAGGAAAAAAGAGAAGTGAATGTAACAATACAAATACTCATATATACATATTTACAACTGTGACAATACAAATACTCATATATACATATTTACAACTGTAACAATACAAATACTCATATATACATATTTACAACTGTAACAATACAAATACTAATATATACATATTTACAACTGTGACAATACAAATACTCATATATACATATTTACAACTGTAACAATACAAATACTCATATATACATATTTACAACTGTAACAATACAAATACTCATATATACATATTTACAACTGTAACAATACAAATACTCATATATACATATTTACAACTGTAACAATACAAATACTCATATATACATATTTACAACTGTATACAATACAAATACTAATATATACATATTTACAACTGTAACAATACAAATACTCATATATACATATTTACAACTATAACAATACTGTAAAATACTCATATATACATATTTACAACTGTAACAATACAAATACTCATATATACATATTTACAACTGTAACAATACAAATACTCATATATACATATTTACAACTGTAACAATACAAATACTCATATATACATATTTACAACTGTAACAATACAAATACTCATATATACATATTTACAACTGTACAAATACAATACAAATACTGTGACAATACAAATAATATATACATATTTACAACTGTGACAATACAAATACTCATATATACATATTTACAACTGTAACAATACAAATACTAATATATACATA